>NW_027187309.1:9931467-9989613 GCF_028583685.1 Petaurus breviceps papuanus | reverse complement strand
TCTCTCTCTCTCTCTCTCTCTCTCTCTCTCTCTCTCTCTCTCTCTCTTTCTCTCTTTCTCTGTCTCACTCCCTCTCTTTCTCTCTTTTCCCCTCTTCCTCTCTCTCTTCCCCCTCTCCTCTCTCTCTCCCCCCTCTCCTCTCTCTCATGTCAGGCTATTAGTTCTTTATTTCTGAGCTAAAACTATGAGCCACTTTTTCTCTTCTGTATTCCTTCAATCAATAAACATTCATTATTAACCTTAACTGTGCCAGGTACTCTGCTAAACCCTGGAAATACAAAAGAGATACAAACATAAAATGGAAATAGTACCTGCCTTCAAATAATTAATGTTGCTGAAATTTGGGGTCAGAAAGTAAAGTCCATAGGGGCACATTTGTCTTCTCACTCTCATTCACTTCCCATAGGTGTCAAATATTACTGTTTCTATATCCAAACATGTCTTGCATAGGCCAGCTCTTTACTTATACAGCTACCACCTTAGCCACCTCATCTCTTTTCACCTGGACTATATCTCCTGTTTGGTCTATCTACATCAAGTTCCACACCCAACCTGAATCCATTCTCTATACAAACATGAAAGTAATTTTTCTAAATTTCAGGTCTGACCATGACATATGTATCCACTACCCTGCCCAATAAACTCGTGGCTCCCTATTGCCTCTAAGATCTAATATACACTTTTCTGGCATTTCAATATCTTCACAACCTTGACTCTACCCTATGTTTCCAGTCTCTTTCTACATTACATTCTTCACAGTCATACAGGCCTTCTTCATGCTTCTCATGTGTAATACTTGATTGATGTCTGCCTCAGTTTTCTCATTTTTAAAATGAATATAATAATAGCAACTATCTCCCAAAGTTGTTGTGAGGATAAAATGAAATAATTTTGTAAAGTGCTTTGCAAAATCTAAAGTGGTACATAAATGCTAACAATTATTATTATTCAACCAGACAATAGATATGACTGCAGGGAACTGTCATGGAATAGGAGGGGCTCTAGAAGAGATTGTCATTTTGTATTGACTTTGTCCTATAAAATATATCTAACAATGCGTCTATTACCTACCTTACAAGGTCATTCTAAGGATTAGGGGAGAGGATTGTATAAAGTGCTTTATAATTGTAAACCTACATAAATGTCTTATAAAGATATATGTCTGTCCCTGCCCAAATCTAGGACTTTAGCAAAGACTAAGTACAAAATAACAAGAACTAGTAACAAGAAGGAAAAAGAGTGCTAGAAGAAGACAGTTAAGAAAAATTATCTGAGAAAGGTCCCTTCAGAAACTGGGGGTCCTGAGAGCTGATGAGCCCACATTGGATTTCCTTTTGGCATTCTCTCTTCTGAATGTCAATCAAGAAATATGTTCTGAGTCATAAAAGAAATTCTTCCTCTCATTTGGTACGGGATTTGTCTGGGAACAAACCAGTGGCCTTGATTCCCAGACATTAGAAATTCAGCAACCACTAGATTATTTCCTTCCTTTCTAAAGACAGTGTTGCCTGGGCAACAGAAGAAAAATACTTTCAGAAGAGATATATCTCAGCATCCCAGCTTAGCTTATGGGCTGTCAGTTTCTTACTAACTAGAATGTTCTCCTAAACAGAGGTGCCTGTAAAATCAATTATTTTAGGCTGAATATGAGTTTTAAAAGATGCAAAATGCTTCAATGATTTGTAGAATATATTATTTATCTTCTGGAAAAGTTACTCCTAATAGAAGAGAAAAGATGACATAAAATCTTCTTCTTCACTTTCTTCCCAAAGCTTGAAGTAACAAGCATGATGTTTTTTGTACAGTCTGACAGTACTTTTACACTAAACCTTCATGCTGTTAGTATTATATGGTGTTCTATATGCTCTAGCCACTCAAAAGTGGTTATTGGCTCACTAAGAGAGCAAAAAGGGTTAATTTCCACACTTATCCTCTTAAGATATTAAATGCAACTCAACTACCTTCATTTCTTCTTTCCATCTTTAATCAGCATTTATTAAGTGCTTATTATGTTCCAGACACTATGTTAGGGGATACAAACACAAAAATAGAGCCCACAAAAAAGCTTACTTTTTTTGGAGGAAATAATATGTACACAGAAAAGTAAAATAAAACATATACAAAGTAATTTCCAGAGGTTGGCAGAGGGTATTAGTAGCCTTATCAAATTCTACAAATGGGTCAAGTACTGGATGGAGAGAGCATGGCTAATCTAGTCTAGCTCTGATGACCTACTCCCAGAAATTCCCAGACTTTCTCTCTTTGTGTTCAGGAGCTGTCTTGCTTACTCTATCTGCATCTACTTTTTTTTTTTTTTTGCTTTTCGGAGGGCAATTGGGTTTAAGTAACTTGCCCAAGGTCACACGGCTAGGTATTTTATTTGTGTGTGTTGTGTTTGAGGCCGGATCCAAACTTGGGTCCTCCTGACTCCAGGGCCAGCATTCTACTCAAGAGATAAAAGTGTTGTAAAGGACAACACAGCCACCCCCCCCCCAGGGTTCCCCTCAGTCTGTAGATAGTGCTAGAGGTCAATATTGCCTTGCTCCTGCCACTCAGCTCTCCTCAAAGCAATAACTGTTTTATAATTTAGCACAGCTTCCAACAAAACAGCTATAGATTCTACCTTAAACTTCAATCACCTCCTAATAGCACCTCTATACTGTCTTGCATAAGTAGTTCATCTCTTCACAGTCTGTGTCTTCTGTCCCCAATTCCTTCTCTGTTAAGCTTTCTATTTTATTTCTGGTCATCTCATATTCTGCTCTTCTGCTTCTGGTTTCAAATGTCTCAAAAGAGTACCTATTCATGGGCAAAGACCATCTGTAACTTATAGTGTGAAATTTTAAAATTCCAGTTTCAGATAGGCACGAGCCCTATAGTAATTATATAATCTCATAATTATTTAATTTACATTTCATCAATTATAACCTTCAAAACACTGAAAAGAATCCCATGCAAATAAACTAAAGGACCACAAGGTCCTGTAGCCATGTTTTAATTCAGTCAGTCCTTTTCCTTTAAGCATGCCCTCCAAGTACATTTATCAAAGGAGCAGGTCTGTCTTAGCTTCTCAAAATAATCTATGTTGCAACACCATTTTGAGATATTTTGTTTTTTCCCCTGATAATTTTACCACAGTTCCTTACAAAAAAGTCCTTTTTCCCCAGGCCCCTTTCACTAGCCAAATGTCCACATATAGAAAGGGTAGTACAGTTGCTTATGTGAAAAGATCTTGGAGGTTCCATTGGATTGGCAACAGAGGTCAAGTAGTTATATGGAAATGAAAAAGGCTAATTTAATTCTTAGGCTACATAAAAAAGAATAATGCTAGGACTATGGAGGTAATTTCTCTGTTATCTGACCTGTTCAGAACAAGTTTTGGAGATAAGATCAGTTTTGAAGACCTACCCTTAAGGAAGGATGTTGACAAAACTGGAACATGTCCAGAGGAGGGTGATAAGGTCATAAGGGAGCTGGAGATAATAATATACAAGGATTTATTGACAGAAGTGGTGATGCTTCACTGGAGGAAAGATTTGACAGGGTAGGGAACAATAGCTGCCTTCAAATATTTGAAGGACTTTCATGTGGAAGAGGGTCTCTACCTAGTCTCAGAGAATCGAGTAGAGTAATTAGGTGTTTCAGAGGGATGTATTTAGACAGAGACAAATTTAGAATTGATATATGAAAAACCTACATATAAGTTCTATCCCAATACTTGATTTTGATCTAAAGATAGCTTTGGGTTCTTGAAGCCTAATCCAGAATAATATAAACTCTGGCATGAATTATAATGCTGGAAATTTTTCCTAAATATCATGGGTAGTTTAGATTGGATCACTTTCAAGGGAGCTGGGCATTCACTCCTGGATTCCATGGGGAATCCACCCCTGAATGTGGAGTCCTGGTGACAATGCATAAATGCTATCCAAGGACCAACCTAGCTAAGATTGGAAAGAGTTATTACTAATTAGAAGACTGGCCACTAGGACACAGATTCTTCAGGGTAATCAGTGAAATAAAGAAAACCACACAATGAATCACTATACTATGTACCCAGGGATGTGTTGGCAATTATTTAGCAAGTGGCTCAACAAATAAAAATAAAAGGTATACCTTTGAGTTTAATCAGCATCATTTTCTTAAGAGTAAATAATCAACAAAAAATAGAACCCTGATATGTACCTTTTGCAGATTTCTCAGGTATAAAAAAGCCTAACCCTGAAAATTTCACAAACCTGAAAATGTCCATTTGTCATTTATCGTGGTACAATAACTTTATACTATAGTCATATACAAAAACTTGTTTAGCCATTTCCTAACTGATGGGCACTATCTTATTTTTTATTTTGACCTACTATGAAAAGACCTGTTATAAATATTTTTGTACATATAGGAAGTTTTCCTCTTTCTTTGAATTCTTTGGGGAATAGGCCCAGTAGAGGTATAGCTGGACCACAGGTAATGCACTATTTAGTAACTTCTTAGGCTTAGTTCCAAGTTGCTTTTCAGAATGTGTGAAACGAAAAGAATGGAAAGGGTGAAGAAGAGGAACACATTGGGAGAGAGAGGAAGGGAGAGGAAGAATTAAGAAAATTATCTTAGGTAAATGGGATTTGCAAGTAGAGGCTATATAACAAGAAATGGGTAATGGAATGAAACAGGTGACATTTGAACCTTACTCTTGTAAACTGGTTAAAACAGAGGAAGTCAAAGGACAGAATAATATATATACACATAGACATACTTGAATACAGAAATACATTTACCCAAAAGAGAAAAAGAAGGGAAAGGAGGGGAATAAGAAGGGACTGGGGCAGATTAATGGAAGGCTTAGTCAGAAGCAAAATAAACTCTTAAAGAAGGGTTGGGGAAAATGAGAAGGAAAAGTATACGAGAGGGATGCTTTAGCACATAATTAATAGACATAACTAAGAATATGAATGGGACAAACTCACCCATCAAACAGAAAAGAATAGGAGAATGGATTAGAAACCAGAATCCAACAATATGTTGCATAATATTTTTTTTTAAATTATGTGTTGTTTACAAGAAACATACTTGAAACAGAAAGATACACAGAGAGTAAAAATAAGGGACTGGAGCAGAATCTATTATGCTTTAACCAAAATTAAAAAAAAAAAGTGGGGAGTAGCCATTATGGTCTCAGACAAAGCAACAGCAAAAATTTGTTGTTGTTTAGTTATTTTCTTTTCTTTTTTGCTTTTTTTGGGGGGGGAAGGTAGGGCAATTGGGGTTAAGTGAGTTGCCCAAGGTCACACGGCTAGATGTTGTGTGTGTGTGTGTGTTAAGTGTCTGTGATAGTAATGGAATATAAAGATCCCCCTGTATAGGCTTGGTTTTCAAATTGATTGTGTTAAAACCCAGAGCTTGTTAATCCCACCTGTGGGGTGGACTTGTTGACCTGAAAAGAGAGTCCTGAACTGGGAGGAGCTGGTGATGTAGATTTAGAGAGACACAAGACAGGAGAGAAGCAGAAGAACTTTTTGGAAGCAGCACCTCGTGGAGGCAGAGAGAGACTGAGAGGATTGCTGAGGGCCACTTTGAATTGCCCTGGACTTTTGAGACCTGCCCCCAGAGCTGCCAAGGACTGAGGAGACATGGCTGTTTTGCTGGTACTTTGCTGTACTTTGATGTTGTTTTGCCAGATTTGTCCACTGGTGAAAGACAGTCCTGTTGTTGAAGAAGTCCTGGAACCTGGATGTTGGTTAAGAGTTACTGAGACTGTCCTGCAGACAGAGAGTGAGTACTGTCCACTGGTGAACCCCTGCTTCCAAGTACAGAGAGGGGGCTGGGCAACAAAACCAACAAGGTGGGGTCCTTGGGGGTCCAAGGCACTTCATCCCACCCACCACAGTCACAAGTCCATCCTCCCCCAGGGTCCCAAACTGTGGGAAGCAGCAAGGAAACACATTCAGTGCCCCTGCTTTGTTGCTCAGTTCTTATCTTTTCCTGTGGCTGAATTCTGAACTCCTGGATTCCTTCTCCTCCCACAGGTGGCAGCTGCTCCTGGCTTCTGCCCAGGTCCCGATGCAGGCAGCTCACCATTCCTGCTCTCAGCTCAGCGAAGTCCACATTCAGGCCATTCTTCTCTTCTGGTCCATGGCTCCACAGAGTCACAGCTACCACAACTGGGAAACAAACAATTATCCCAGTCCCCATACTTTCCTTTTAATCTGCAGATCCTGTTTGTGACGCCATTTTATAGCAGCAAGCACCCCAAGCGTCCTCAGGGTTTGCTGCCACCACAGGTTCTTGGATCTGCTTTGATAAAGGAAAGCAACTCAAAATGGGTCAACAAGCTTACTTTAATCAGTCAGACCATATATAGGTTACCTTGTTCAGGGGAAAAAGGTCAGCACCCCAAACTTCAAAGTATACAGGCAGAATTATCAAGAAGAAACAGATCAAGTAGACAGCTTTCCAAACTGTCCAGCCATTACATCCATACCAAATCAACATCTGGGTTTCAACATCTGGGTTTTTCAAAGCCAGGGGACTCTGGACAACGGCTTCCCAGAATCCAGATCAAATCACAGAACACTTCTCAAAGTGAGCCCCCAAAACAAAGCTACACATCAGGGCTTATATAGCCTTCTCCTGGCTCAGAGAATGTAACAATCTTATCGACTCACTGGCCAATCAAGAAGTATCTACTGAAAAACAAGCCTCCCACCCTAGGCTCCAGGTGCACTTTAGCCTAGGGGCAAGGAAGATCTTTAAAATTTACATCCCATTACAGTGTCTGAAGCTGGATTTGAACTCCGGTCCTCCTGACTCCAGGGTCAGTGCTCTTATCCACTGTGCCACCTAGCTGTCCCTTTAATTAATTATTTATTTTTTTGTGTGTTTAGTTATTTTCAGTCATGCATGACTTCATGGTCCTATCTGGGGTTTTCTTGGCAAAGAGATTGGAGTGGTTCACCATTTCCTTCTATAGTTCATTTTACAGAATTAAGTGACTTGCCCAAGGTCACATAACTAGTAAGTCTTGGGCCAGATTTGAGCTTCTGATTATAGGCCCAGCACACTGCACCAGCTAGCTGCCCTCAGCAACAGCAAAAATAGATCTACTTAAAAGAGATAAGAAAACTGTATTTTGTTAAAAGTTACTATAGACAATGAATCTATATGAAACAGATATACAAAACTGTTTATTGTCAACATTACTATTCAATATTGTGCAGGAAATGCAAATAAAATATAGCAATGAAATAAGAAAAATAAATGGAAGGAATGAGCATAACCAAAGAGGAAAGAGCATTATCATTTTAAAAATTTTTTATGTATTTTTAATTTGGGGGGGGGAGGAATCAGGGCATTTGGGATTAAGTGACTTGCCCAAGGTCATACAGCTAGTAAGTGTTGAACGTCTGAGGCCATATTTGAACTCAGGTCCTCCTGATTCACTATGCCACCTAGCCACCCCTATCATTTTTTAAAGATGATATCACAGTTTACTAAGAGAACCTATAGAACTAAAAAAAACAACAACAAATTAATTGAAACAATTAACAGTGTTGATACAGTTGTTAAATTATTTTTTTAATGCACACTAATCATTAGCATTTCTGTGTACTAAAAGCAGATCCAGCAGGAAGAAGTCAAAAGGGAAGTGCTGTTTAAAATAAACTACTAACAGCATAAAATATTGAGAGTTTACCTTCCAGGGATACACATAAGTACTGTATAAATATAATTCAAAACACTATTTCCACAAATAAAAATAGATTTAAATAATTGGAGAAATATTAATTACTCATGGTAAACCAAAGTAATATAATAAAAGGGAAATACTAATTAAATTAATTTACTTGATGCAATATAAAAAAAAAACAAAGGATTATTTTAGAAAGCTAGAAAAAAGTAATAAAAAAAATTCATCCTGAGGAACAAAAAAAAAAAAAATCAAGAATATAAAAGAAATTAATGAAAAAATGGGAAGATATCAGATTTAAAACTATTCTACAAAGTCATAATCATCAAAATAGGACATTGGAGAGGGAGCTAGGTAGGTACAATGGTGGGCCTGCTGTTCAGTGGGCCCAGGCCTATAATAAAGTTAGAATATTGGAGCTTGGGGCAGATTTATTAGGATTCCATCACCATTTTGCATTTTATAATGCCCTCTGTCTCTTGTTTGCTCTTAAATTCTTCCCTTCTCCATAGATCTGACAGGTAAACTATTCCTTGCTCTCCTGATTTGCTTATGGTACCTTCCTTTATGTCTAAATCATGTGTCCATTTTGACCTTATCTTTGTATATGTTGTGAGATGTTGGTCTATACCTAGTTTCTGTCAAATTATTTTCCAGTTTTCTCAGCAGTTTTCGTCAAATAGTGAGTTCTTATTTCAGAAGCTGGAGTCTTTGGGTTTATCAAACAGTAGATTACTATAGTCATTGTCTTATGTACCTGATCTGTTCACCTGATCTATTCTATTTCTTAGCCAGTACTAAATAGTTGGGATGATTACTGCTTTATAATAAAGTTTTAAATCTGGTACAGCTAGGACACCTTCCTTTGCATTCCCCTCCTCTCCCCTGCCCCCCCCCCCCACCATTAACTTCATAGTTCTTTCAGATAAATTTTGTTATTATTTTTTCTCCATCTAAAAAATAATTTTTGGTAGTCTGATGGTATGGCACTGAATAAATAAAGTAATTTAGGTAGAATTGTCATTTCCCTTATATTAGCTTGGCTTACTCATGAGAAATTGATATTTTTCTAATTGTTTAGATCTGTTTTTGTTTATTTACAAAACCTGACTGGCTTTGTAATTGTGTTTATATAGTTTCTGAGTTTGTCTTGGCAGATAGATTCCTAAGTATTTTATATTGCCTACAGTTATTTCAAATAGAATTTCTCTTTCTATCTCTTGCTGCTGGGTTTTTTTGGTAATACATAAAAATGCTAATGATTTATGTGGGTTTATTTTATATCCTGCAACTTTACTAAAGTTTGTAAATAATTTGTTAATTATTTCTAATAGTTTTTTTACTTGATTCTCTAGGATTCTCTAAGTATACCATCATATCATCCACAAAGAGTTATAGTTTTGTTTCCTCATTGCCCATTCCGATTTCTTCAATTTCTTTTTCTTCTTTTATTGCTAAAGCTAACATTTCTAGTACACTATTGAATAATAGTGGTGATAATGGGTTTCCTTGTTTCACCCTGATCATATTAGGAAGGTTTTAAGTTTATCCCCATTACATATAATGCTTGTTGATGGTTTTAGATAGATTCTACCTATCATTTTAAGGAAAACTCCATGGGTGTTGTATTTTGTCAAAAAGTTTTTTTCTGCATTTATTGACATAATCATATGATTTCTATTAGTTCTGTTATTGATAGGGTCAATTATGTTGACAGTTTTCCTAATATTGAACCAATCCTGCATTCCTGGAATAAATCCCATCTGACCATAGTGTATTATCCTTATGATAAATTACTGTACTGTCTTTTCTAGTATTTTAATTTAAAATATTTTGCATCAATATTCATCAGGGGAATTGGTCTATAATTTTCTTTCTCTGTTTTAGCTCTTCCTGGTTTAGGTATGAGCACGATATTTGTTTTTTTTTCTTTTTAATTAATTTGTTTATTTATTTTTAGTTTACAACATTCAGTTCCACAATCCCTTGAGTTTCAAATTTTCTTCCCCTCCTCCCCCCTACCCCCATCATGGTGGCATGCACTCAAATATAGGATCTACAAATATCTTTGTATTAATCATTAGTCAGATTGTAAAGAAGGATTATAACCGATGGAATGATTAGTGGGAAAGAGGAAACAAAACAAAACAAGGAAAAGAAACAGAGCAAGTAGTTTGTTTCAATCTGCATTCAGACTCCGCAGCTCTTTCTCTGGATGTGGATATCTCTTTCGATCATGAGTCTTTTGGAGTTGTCTTATAACCTTACATTGCTGAGAGGAGTCCAGTCTATTGAAGTTAGTTGTCACACATATGTTGTGTCTGTGATTGTGTACAGATTTCTCCTGGTTCTGCTCTTCTCACTCAGCATCAGTTTATATAAGTCTTTCCAGGTTGTTATGAAGTCTGTCTGCTCCTCATTTCTTATAGCACAATAGTATTCCATTACATTCGTATACCACAACTTGTTCAACCATTTGACGGTTGAACCAATTGATGGGCATCCCCTTGATCTCCAACTCTTTTCCACCACAAAAAGAGCTGCTATAAATATTTTTGTACATATGTGTCCTTCTCCCACTTCTCTGATCTCTTTGGGATACAACCCCAGAAGTGGCACTGCTGGGTCAAAGGGCATACACTTATTTATAGCCTTTTGGGCACAGCTCCAGGCTGCCCTCCATAATGGCTAGATCAGTTTACAACTCCACCAACAGTGCATTAGTGTTCCAATTTTTCCACATCCTCTCCAGCATTTATCATTTTCATGTTTTGTCATCTTAGCCAGTCTGGCTGGTGAGATGTGGTATATGAGCACAATATTTTTGTCACAAAAGGAATCTGGTAGGACTCTTTTTCAAATAGCTTATATGGTATTATAATAAATTGTTCTTTAAATGTTTGGTAGAATTCACTTGTAAATCCATCTGGCCCCAGAGATTTTTTCTTGGGGCGTTCATTGATGGCTTGTTCAATTTCTTTTTTCTGAAATGGAGTTATTTAAGTATTTTATTTTCTCTTCTGTTAAACTAGGCAATTTGTTTTCTTGTAAATATTCATCATTTCACTTAGATTTTTCAGTTGGGCAAAATAGCAAATTATTGCTTTAATTTCCTCTTCATTTGTGGTGAATTCACCCTTTTCATTTTTGATGCTGGTAATTTGGTCTTTTTTTTAAATCAAACTAAACAAATATTTACCTATTTTATTGTTTTTTCATAAAAACTATTTCTTATTAGCTAGTTCAATAGTTTAATTAATTTCAATTTTATTAATCTCACCTTTGAGTTTCAGAATTTCTAATTTTATTATTTAACTGGGAATTTTGATTTTGCTCTTTTCCTAGCTTTTTTAGTTGTACACCCAATTCATTGATCTCTTCTTTCTCTATTTTATTCATGTAAATTTCCCCTAAGAACTGCTTTGGCTGCACCCCATATGTTTGGGTATGCTGTCTCATTATTGTCATTCTCTTTTATGAAATTATTGTTTCTATGATTTGGTTGTTTGACCCACTCGTTCTACAGGATTAGATTTAGTTACCATTAAGTTTTTAGCCTATCTTTTCATGACCCTTTATTACACATAACTTTTATTATATCATGATCTGAAAAGGATGCATTTAATATTTCTGCCTTTCTGCATTGGATTGTGAGGTTTTTAATGCCCTATGTCAATTTTTGTTTAGGTGAGAAAAAATATATTCTTTTCTATTCCCATTCAGTTTTCTTCAGAGGTCTATCCTATCCAAATTTCTAAAATTCTGTTCAACTCTTTAACTTCTTTCTTTTTTATTTTGTGATTAGATTTATCTAGTTCTGAGAGGGGGAAGTTGACATCCTTCACTAGTATAGTTCTGTTATGTTTTTCTTCCTGTAACTCACTTAACTTATTCTATAAGAATTTGAATGTGACACCAATTGGTGCATATATATTTAGTATTGATAATACTTCATTGTCTCTGGTACCTTTTAGCAAGATGTAGTTTCCTTCCTTATTTCTTTTAATTAGATCTATTTTTGCTTATGCTTTTTCTGAGATCAGGATTGCTACCTCCACTTTTTAAATACTTCATAATATATTCTGTTCCAATCTTTTACCTTTATTCTGTGTTTATCTGTCTGCTTCAAATGTGTTTCTTGTAAAAAACATATTGTAGGATTCTGGTTTTTAATCTACTCTGCTATCTGCTTCAATTTTATGGGAGAGTTCATCCCATTCACATTCCCACTTATGATTACTGTTTATTTCCATCCACCCTATTTCCCCCCGTTTATACTTTCCCCTCTCCTTTCACTATGTCTCTCTTCAGCAGTGTTTTTCTTCTGACCAACACCTCCCTCAATCTGCCCTCTTTTCTGTCAGACCCACCTTTCCCCTGTTCCCTCCTACCTCCCTATAGTGTAAGATAAATTTCTATACCCAACTGAGTATATATGTTATTCCCTCTTTGAGCCAAATCTGATGAGAGTAAAGTTCCAACAATACTCACCCTCTCCTTTCTTTCCCTTTTCTGTACAAGGTCTCTTGTGCCTCTTCATAGGATGGAATTTACCCTATTCTGCTTCCACCTTTCCTCTTCTCCCAGTACAATCCTTTTTTTTCACCCCTTAATTTTTTATATCATAACATCAAATTCAATTTATGTCCACACCCTCTGTCTATGTATAGTTCTTCTAATAGCCCTGATAGAGATACAATTCTCAAGATTTGCAAGGATCATCTTCCCCTGTAGGAAGAGAAACAGTTTAATCTTATTGAATAACATGTTTTTTTTTTTCTTTCCTGTTTGCCTTCTTATGCTTCTCTTGAATCTTATATTTGAAGATCAAATTTTCTGTTTAGCTCTGGTCTTTCCATTGTGAAAGTTTGAAAGTACCCTATTTCAGCAAAATTTCTTTTCCCCTGAAGGATTATCAGTTTTGTTGGGTAGTTGGTTCTTAGCTGGGGTCCAAGCTCTGTTGCCTTCCAGAATATCATATCCCAAGTCCTCTGATCCTTTAATATAGAAGCTGCTAAGTCATGCATAATCCTGACTGTGGTTCCTTGATTTTTAATTATTTCTTTCTGGCTACTTGAAGTATTTTCTCTTTGACCTGTTAATTCTGAAATTTTGCTATAATATTCCTTGGAATTTTCATTTTGGGATCTCTTTCAGGAGATGATTGGTGGATTCTTTCAATGACTATTTTACCTTCTGGTTCTAGGATGTCAGGGCAGTTTACCTTGATAATTTCTTGAAAGATGCTGTCCAGGCTCTTTGTTTTGATTATGGACTTCAGGTAGTCCAATAATTCTTAAATTATCTCTCCTGGATCTATTTTCCAGGTCACTTGTTTTTCCAATAATGTATTTTATATTTCTATTTCTCCCATTCTTTTTTATTTTGTTTGGTTCTTGATTTCTCTTAGAGTATTTACCTTCCACTTGTCCAATCCTAATTTTTAAAGAATTGTTTTCTTCAGTTAGCTTTTGTAACTCCTTTCCCAATTGACTAATCCTATTTTAAAGAAGTTATTTTTTTCAATTCAGTTGTGCTCCCTTTTTCAAAGCTGTTGACTCTTTTTTCATAACTGTCTTGCATAATTTCATTTATTTTCTCAATTTTCCTTCTACCATTCTTCCTTGATTTTAAAAATCCATTTTGAGCTTGATACCAATTTATATTCCCCTTTGAGGCTTCACATGTAGGCATTTTGGCATTTGTTGTCATCTTCTGAGTTAACATTTTGATCTTACCTGTCACCATAGCAGCTTTCTATGGTCAGTGATCTCTTCTGTTTCTTACTCATTTTCAGTCTATTTGTGACTTTAAAAGTTGAGCTCTGCTCCTGGGGCACAGGAGCACTGTCCCAAGCTTCTTATGCTGGGGCCTAGGGGCCTGGTCACTGGCTTTCTGCTCTGGCCTCAGGTGCTGGCAGCTTGCCCACTGTGCCCAGGGTGGCCTGGCCTAATCTCATCTATTGTGCTGGGGTTCCAGGGCTCACAATTTGCTTTGTGCAATAGGGCTGGAGGCCTCACAGCTAGCCTACTGAGCCAGGACTGAAGGGCCTCATTTGCTGATCTGCACTGTGGTAGGAGCCTCCTATTTGCTTACCTGGACACAGTCTGTACTGGGCTCTGCTCCCCTTTTTCCAAATGAGACACACCTTTCCTGAACTCCTTCTAAGTTATCTTAAGCTGGAAAATTGTTTTACTCCATCTTTTTGTGGGTTCTGTCACTCCAGAAGCCATTTAGAGGCTTGATTTAATGTTGTTTCCAAAAGAAACTGGGGAGAGCTCAGGCAATTTCTTGGCTTCTCTCTGCCATCTTGGCTCTTAACTGTATATATCTGTAATGAATTTTATTTTCCTTGCCCTTTATTTATTGGTTGAAGAGGTAAAGGTGGAAGGGAGAGAATTCAGAATTAAAAATGAAATGAAATTAAAAACAAAATGGAAATTAAAAAAAACAACAACAGAATAGGTGGACCAGTTCCACCAACAAGCATTCATGTATCTGTTTCCATGAAGTCCTTTTAACATTTATAATTCCATACCCCTCCCCCCTTTCCTTTTTGGTAATGATTTTCACCTTGATGGGTGTGAGTTAGAACTTTAATGTTAACCTGCATTTCTCTAAATTATTGCTTTGGAGTGTTTTTCCATGTGTTGATAGCTTGTAATTCTTTTTTTTTCAAATTTGCCTGTTCATAGTTCATATCCTTAAAAGTAGCCGTTGATTTATTGGGGAATGGCTCATATTCTTATAAAGTTGAATCAATTCCTTATGTATCTTGGTGTAATGGTAATGGTAATTTGAAGACCTTCCCTGCCCCTTAATAAGCTTAAGAAAATTTGAAGACCTTCCCTGCTTTGAAAATAAGCTCTTCTCCCTAATAGGCTGCATGTAATCACATGGAGCCTGTATTGGGAGGAGTTTGCTGAAGGGTGGAACAGAGCCCACAGGAAGCTGGGAGTCAGACCAAGTTAGACAGTTGGGAGAAGAGGACACTTCTGAGGGAGACAGATAGGCTTGTGAGTAAATATTGGTCTTCTGTTGGTTTGTAGGAAGGCTAAAGGATGTGTGGCTCTCTGTGCTGTTGTGGCTTATTAACTTCTTCGCTACTATGATGGAATCAGCTTACTGGTTTGGGGGTTTGGTTTTCTGGTGTCTGAATAAATATTTCATTTCTGTCTTCTATATGGAGAATCTTTTATGATTGAGTACCATGCAGGTATATTTATAGTGACCATGGACACAGTGAATATTGCATTGGCACTACACTTGGATGGATATAAGAACTTTGTCAGAGAAACTTATTACCAAGTTCTCCACCCCACTGCCTCCATTCTGTTTCCCTTCTAATTTTAACTGCATTAGATGTTTGTATGAAAACTTTTGACTTAATAACAATTGTCCATTTTATTGTTGCTGATCCTTGCTATTGCTTGTTTACTTATTACCATTTTCATATCAACAGATTTGAAAGATAACTTCTTCCTTGCTCCTCTGATTTATTTATATCACTCTTTATATTGAAGTTATGTATCCATTTGGAGTTTACCTTGGTTACCATGTTAAATAATAGTGGTACCGAGTATCCTAACTTTACCCTGATCGTATTGTCTCCAAGTCTTTCAAAACTATTTGTTTTTACTATATTGTTGTTTTTGTACACATATTTCTCCTGGATTTATTCATTTCACTCTGCATCAGTTCATACAAGTCTTTCCAAGTTTCTCTGAAATCATTTCCTTCATCATCTCTTAAGCACAATAGTATTCCACCACACTTATATGCCATAACTTATTTAGCCATCATCTAATCCCCTCAGATTCCCATTCTTTGTCACCTCAAAAAGAATTATAAATATTTTTTGTATATCCTTATAATTTGCTATGCTTAGGACTAATCATAATCTACCTTTTAATCCTTCTCTCCCATCTCTCAATTTCTTTCCATCTTCACTGTGGAGTGAAATGATTTTTTTTTTTTTTACCAACTCTGTGTATGTCTTTATATTCTTTCCTCATTTCACCAGTTCGGATGAGGGTGAGGTTTGTGAGTTGCTTTTTCATTGTCTCCTTTATATTTGTATAGATATTTATTTGTGCAATCCAATTATGTGAGATAATTTTCCATAAACTTCCTTTCCCTTCCCTCCCTCCTGCCCCTGGTGTTTTCTTCTTTCCCTCTTTTTTCTATTATGATCATCAAGTCATAACAGAACCACTCCTGGGTCTTGTCTAGTTAGACTCTATGACCCCTGATAATGGGGGAGACATCTATATATCATCTCCTCATATTAGAATGTAAGCAGTTTACCCCCTTTTTAGTTATCATTCATTGTTGATTTGTTTAGTTTTTCATGTTTCTCTTAATTCTTGTGTTTGAATTTCAAAATTTCTATGTAGCTTTAGTTTTTTCATTAGAAATACTTGGAAGTCCTCTTTAAAGGACCACTTCTCTCCTGTGGGATTATATATAGTTTTGCTAAGAAAGTTATTCTTAGCTTATAGCAATTCCTTTGCCTTCTGGAATATATGTAAAACTTCCCACTCGTTTATAACAGTTACTGCTAAGTCATATATGATCCTGTTTCACTTTGGAACTTTATTTTTTTCTTTTGGACTGCTTGCAGTAGTCCAGTATTCTCTGACTTAGAAGCCCAGAATTTTGAATATATTACTAATGGGAGTTTTAATTTTGAGGTTTCTTTCAGGTGGTAACCAGTGGATTCTCTCTATGTCTACTTTGCCCTCTGGTTCTAAGACAACTGGGCAGTTTTAAGATTTCTTGAAATAAGATGTCTGGGATTTTTTTTTTTGGTCACAGTCTTTAAGTAGTTCAATAACTTTTTTCTCCTTTACCTGTTTTCCAGGTCAATTGTTTGTTTTTATGAGAACTTCTATTTTCTTCTAGTCTATTTTTATTTTAATATTTTTTATTGTTTCAGGAATCCTTGGCTTCTATTGGTTATTTACATGCTATTTTCTTCCACAAAATATGAGCTCCTTTAGAGTAGGGAATTTTAAATTTAAAGGAATTAATGGGGTAACCTCAGTGCTATGAAATCCAATTTAAAGGTGACAGGATTGATCTTTTAAAAGGCATAGGGTTCTTGAAGGTTGAGTCCAGGACTAGAATTTAAGTTCTCTGAGGATGGTAATTAATATTATTTTGGCTTTTCTATTTCTAATGTCCAGCATGGTGCTTTGCACATAAAAGACAGGACTAGGTGATTGTGAGTATAATGCAGTGGAACTCATAATCTGGGAATGAGCTGTGGTTTTTAAAGATGTGTTGAACCTCTGCAACACAAGTGCTACCAGGGGACCAGAATTATGAATTGATCAATTTCAGAGTCCAATAGTCCCTAAGGATATAAGCAGACCATCAATCTGTTTCACTTAAATTATCTTTTAAGATTCTGACTGACACTTAGCTCAGAAATCATAGGGCTTGCTTAGAATATAGGGCTACTGAGATCAGTATTTATAGTGGGCCAAAAATATGGAGTAATGAAAGGGAATTTGCCAACCCCAAGTACACTCTTATATCATGGTTAGACTTGGTCATTTCTTCAAAGTATAATAAGGTATAAAACAGCATTAGTCAATTTGTCAACAAAGAAGGCTCAGTTTTCAGTATTTTCCACATATTCCTTCTGGTAGCACTTCATAGCACTGAGGTTACCCCATTAACTCCTTTAAAATTAAAAAAAAAAACACTTGAAAGAATGAACCCATAGTAGGAGCTATAAGTCATTCGCATCTTTGTGTAAATTGTATCCAGTTGCTTTTAAGTCAACAAATGTGTAAGTGCTTACTATGTACAGGGCACTGGGCTAAACATGGGACATATAAAAAAAGAAAATTACCTAATCCCAAGGATCTCATATTTTGTGGAAGAAAATAGCATGTAAATAACCAATAGAAGAAATATTTCTTGGTAGGTTCCTGTAAGACCCTGGGCATGATGTTCTCTGCTCTCTTGATGAAAGGTAGCTTTAGGATTCTGTCCCAGAGACTTGTCAGATATCACTCTTGGGAATTTTTATTCGTGTCCATAATTCATTTTGAAACAAATAATTATACAAAAGAGGTAGTCACATGGTGGGGAAAATTTCTAGACTTGGAATCAGGAAGACCTGAGTTGAAATCCCAACTTTGACCTTAGTAGGTGTATGACATTGTACAAGTCGTTTAATCTTTTTTTTATTTCAGATTTTTTGGGGGAGGCAATTGGAGTTAAGTGACTTGCCCAGGGTCATACAGTTGGTAAGCATCAAGTGTGTGAAGTCACATTTGAACTCAGGTCCTCCTGACTCCAGGGCTTGTGCTCTATCCACTGCCACTAGCTGCCCCTAGTCACTTAATCTTTATGTGTTTCAGGCATTCCCTAGAATTTTTATTCAAAATCTTCTATGTGACCTTGGGCAAATCAATTCCTTTCTCTGAGCATCAGTTTTTCATGTATAAAATTAGGGGGCTGGATTAAATGACCTTTAGGTACCCTTCCACTTCTACATCTATAATCCTAAATCATGAATGGGTTGTGATATTCCTCAATGAAGAGAATTCTTGCACTAGGGTTCTACACAACCTCTCCCCACCCCCACCATGAAATTAACCAATTTATTAAGCACTTGTTATGCACTTAATATGTGCCAGGCATTGTGCTAAGCTCTGGGGATACAAAGATGCAAAAGACAATTCTTGCCCCCAAGGAGAGATCCTTTGTGTTTTGTGTAGTTATTTTAAAAATATTTTATTTTTTGATCCAGTTATGTGTAAAGACAATGTTTAGCATTCATTTAAAAAAATTTTGAATTCAAAATTTTCTCTCTTCCCTACCTTCCCTCCCTCCTCTCTGAGACAGTAAGCAATTTGATATAGGGTATACATGTTCAACCATCCAAAACATATTGCCATATTAATCGTGTTGTAAAACAAGACACAGACTCAAAAGGAAAAAAATAAAACAGAAAATGAAAAATAGTATGCTTCGATCTGCATTCAGACTCCATCAGACACTTTCGTTAGATGTGTATAGCATTTTTCAGCATAAATCCTTTGGAATTGTCTCAGATCATGGTATTGCTGAGAACAGTGAAGTCATTCATAATTCATCATTGTACAACACTGCTCTTACTATGTACAATGTTCTTCTGGTTCTGCTTATTTCATTTTGCACAAGTTCACATAAGTCTTTCCATGTTTTTCTGAAATAGGCCTGCTCATCATTTCTTATAGCATAGTAACATTCCATTACAATCATATACTACAACTTGTTCAGCTATTCCCCAAATGATGGGCATTGCTTCAATTTCCAATTCTTTGCTATTGTATAATTATTTTTCCATCACTTATTAAAATCTCCAACCTTATTTAGCAGCATGATGCTTTTTTCTTTTGCTTTTTGGAGGGCAATTGGGGTTAAGTGACTTGCCCAAGGTCACATGACTAGTTTTTGTGTTAAGTGTCTGAGGCCGCATTTGAATTCAGGTCCTCCTGACTCCAGGGCCAGTGCTCTATTCATTGCGCCACCTAGCCAATGAATGATTCTTTCTTTAAAACTTTTATGAATACTCATTACATTTAGGACTTGCTATTTAGGACAAAGACATTATTGCATTGGTAACATTAACCTGATCTCATATCTAAGATTCAGGGAATTACCAAGTTACAACTTTGTTGTTTATTTACCTAAGGACAAGAACATGCAATAAAAAGCACATGAAAATGCACAAAACTCTGTATCATTCATCTGTCCAATCCTTTTACTTTATGATTTTGTTTTACATGTGAATGCCTGAAAAAAAATTGTTAAGCTGTTCCTAATGGCCTTCCAAATGCTGAGTAACTTCTTCCTCCTTATGGCATTAGGTAGTTTTCACAAGGACAGATCTTGTGTTGAGTGACTGAATCTGAAGAAGAAGAAGAGAAGTTAATTATTTAGTATGATCACGTAGTAAAATGACAGCTTAAGCATGTGTACACAGAATATTGTCTTCATTTAACAAAGAAGGTGATTCTAATTCTACAAAAAGAAAATCATGCTGTGGTGGCTGAAGAACTGGACCGTGTCAGAATTGTGGGTGCTAGTCTTCATCCTACCCTTAAGTAGCTGCATGCACTGAGTACCTAGTATGCAGGAGATGCTCGTTATTTGTTGAGTAGATGATATAGATCGTGGGCCTCACTTTCCTCTTCTGTAAAGGACAGAGTTGGATTAGCTCTCCAAAGAGACTTCTAAAAGGTTGTTTTAACTTGATTCTTTTCAGCTCTGGAATTTTCAGACCTCAAATCCCATCTAGCCTTAATGTTTTATGATTCTGTGAAAATATTTAATAAGGAGATTCTTACTGAGATGTCATTGTAGATCAACAAGTGAACCCAGTTGTGGTTGGCAAGTGGCAGCAAACATTCCCTTTGGCTTTCTTTAATGGGTCATTTTGATTTCTTTTGACTGGGGTTGAAAGCCATCAGTGTTAGAACTGGAGTTAGAGAATCTCAAAGTTAGAAGGGAATTTAGAGGTTATAGAGTTTAAACCATAAATGAACAAAAATATCCTCTAGAATATATCAGACACATTGTCTGTTAGTCTTTACTTGACGATCTACAATGAGTGGGAAGTTACCACCACATGAAATACCTGATTCTACTTTTGGACAGCATTGGTAGCAAGTTTTTCTTTCTATTAAGCCTGAATTTGCCTCTGCACCTTCACACACTGTTCACTGCTGGACAAGCAGAACAAGTCTAAGCAGCCTTCTATATAATATATTAGAAGACAGCTATCATGTACCCCTTTTCTTAGGCTAGTTATCCCCAGGTCTTTCATCTGTCCTTTATATGGCATAATCTCAAGATCCTTCACCATGCTGTTTGTCTTCCTCTGGATAATCTCCAGGTTACTGACTTATTGCTCTGCCTTTTCAAAAATGAGGTACCTAGAAATGACTGTCATATTCCAGATGCAGCCTGACACTGCAAGAGTTAGGTGGGACAACTGCCTCCTTTGTTCTTGACATTATGTCTATTCTAATGTACTCTAAGATTGTATTGCCTTTCTTGGCTGTTCTATCACATTGTTGATACATATTGAGCTTTCAGTATACTAAAACCACCAACTCTTTTTCAGAGAAAATGTTATCTACTCATATCGTCCCATCTTATACTAATGAAATTGAATTTTTTAACCCAAGTATAAAATTTTACCTGTCTCCTGATTAGATTTCATTTTATAAGATGTAGACCAACTAGATTTTCAAAATGTTTTAAAATATGACTGCTAATTAATATGTTAGCTATCCTTCTCAGCTTTATGTCATTTGCAAATGTAATGAATCTACCATCTATGTTCTTATCCAAGTCTGATAAAAAAAAGTTAGAGAGCATAAAACCAAGCATAGGTCCCTGGGGCACTACCTTGGAGACTTTCTTCTAAATTCAGATTGAACTATTGATGACTATTCTTTGGAACCAGTCATTCAACTGGTTCCAAATCCACCTAACTGCAGTATTATCTAATCCAAATCTCTATACCTCCATACTGAAGACTTGGCAAAAGCTTTGTTAAAATCTAGATAATCTTTTTCTATAGAATTTCCTTGATCTAATAGTCTAGAAATTGTGCCCAAAAAGGAAAATAAGGTTACTCTTGCATGACCTGTTCTTGATGAAACTATGATGAATTTGTGTGATCATGGCTTCGTTCCCTGGATGTTCATTTAATAATCCCTTTAAAAATAGGGATAGGACCTGAACCTGTGATTTCATTGGCAAAAGCATCTCTAAGGTGTGGAAACTCTCTACCAATTCAGGTTTATACTTTCTCTGTGACTTACAGGCTTAACAGAGTTGTCTAGAGTACTGAGAAATTAAGTGATTTTCCCAGGGTCACACACACTCCCATGTGTCAGAGATGGGACTAACCCAGGTATTGCTAGTTTCAAGAGCAGTGCTCTAACCATTACCCCTTTAGTAATCTACCCTTTTTAACAATCTACCCAATAATTTTTCTAGGAATTGAAATAAAGTTCACTGGACTCTAGTTTTCAGGCTCTAGAAACTTTTCTTTTCTTTTTTTCTCTAAAAATAAGGAATTCTGCCCTTCTCCAGTACTTTGAAAACTCTCCTATTGTCCATGACCTTCCAGAAATCATTTGGAAGTCATTTAGCTTTCATATCTGCCAATTCTTTCAATTTCTTAGCTATTAAAATCATAGGTATGGTCAATGTGTCCAACTCAGGGGTGGGGAATTTGTAGCACTGAAGCTCACATGGCCTTCTAAGTCTTTGGGTGTGGCCTTTTGGCTCAGTCCAAGTTTTATAGAATAAATCTTTTTATTTATGGGATCTGTTCTGTGAAATTTGGATTCAAAGGGCCACACTTGAGGACCTAGAGGGCCACATGTGGCCTCGAGGCTACGGGTTCCCCACCTCTGGTTCATCTATTCTTTGCTTCTTTGCCACAAAATCTATGAGAGGGTGGTCACTTCTTCCAAAATTCCAGGATTCATCTAGGTCTATTGACCTGAACTTACCAAACTCTCTTACTGTCTTCCTAGAGTTAACAGAAAAGTTTCACTTTCATCCTGAGCATTGGTCATATCTGTTTTTTTCATCTTCCTTTTTATCCTAATAGAACTAAAAAAACCTAATTTGTGTTATTCTTAGTTTTCCTCCCCAATCTTAGTTTATTTTGAGTGAAATAGGACCAGTATTTACCAGGGTTTCCCTCCATTTGTTTTTCTATATAAGGTGACAAAACTATTCTTGGGACCTGATTGGCTCTTGCCTCCCTTGACAAATGCTCCTGGTCATAAAAAGTTCCCACCTATGTGAAATCAGGACCCCTTTAATCTGGTAGATGTCTGAAGATAATGTAAGAGAACAAAGCTTGCCCTGCTGCTCAGACACGTTTCCATATGGAGACAAGGGGCGACACACAAAGTGCCATTATATTTTGTTGCATATCTTTTCTTTTTAGGGTTAAGTAAACCTCCTTTTGCTAACTGTTCAATGACTGATGTAATTGGCTCATTTTGTCCCAACATCAAACCTGTAAAAACAGAGTCCAAGTGTGAGGCTTATCCCTTAACACTGAGCTTTATTTATCTTGATACTCTTTTTAAAGGCCACATATGTGCTGCTCTTATTTCTATATTCTATTTTAAAAGTTGGTTGATTAGTTCCTTTTGCAGTTATACACCTCTTTATACTATAGCCATTTTTTATCGTTATGGGAATTCCTTCCCTTTGTGTCATCAGAATTTTATTCTAGAGATATTTATATCACTTTTGGGCTTATTTTCCAGGAAGAATTTGAGGACGTGGGATTCTACTTGTCATTTTTTTGAACCTTTTGAAAACTGTGCTCCCCAAATTTAGTATGTATATCAAACTATACCAGCTTTCCTCCGCTATTCTATCACAGAAATAGAATGGTCACTTCCCCCAAGATTCCCATCATTTCCACCCCAGCAGACAGTTCCTTCATGTTTGTAAAAGTCATATTCAGAAGAGAATTTCCTTTTTTGGGTTCCTCTATCTTTTGAAGGATAAGATTATTATTAAATCTAGAAAATATGAGCTGTTATGATTATGGGAAAGAGAGCAGGATCTCTGGAAATAACCAAGGTCTTTGGATAACCAAGATTTTTTAATACTACTATATCATGTCTCTGTGCCAGAACTGTGATCTGTTTCTAAGGTGATCTGTAGTATAATCCAGTAATGATGTCAATTCTGTTGAATTGAAGATATATTAAATTAAATAAATAAAATTAAAGATAAAGTTATCTTTATCTTTACCCAAATTCTTTCCATAAGATTTTCCCCAACTGGTTCCTGGATTTCCTCACATCAATTAATAAATTAACAAAGATTTATTAAGTATCTAGTGTGTGTCAGGTATTGTGCTCCATGCTAGAGATTAAAATACAAAGGATGAAAATTCCCTCCTTTCGTGGAACTCACAAGATCATCCATCCCTACTTGCAAGGTGCTTAAATTCCAATGGATAAGACAAATACATATATAAGTGTGTAGAGAATAATTAAAAAATATAAAGTCACATGAGTATATCTTCTTACTATATAAACCAGTTCTCTCTCATCCCCCTCCCACACCTCTTAGCTTTGAATAATGAGGGCCATACTGAAATCATGGGTTTCATCTCACAATGTGTCACTAATATCTGTGAGGTCAAAATGACTCATTTTATTGGGATCTCTAGTTAATGTTATAAGCTATTATGTAAATGAGGAGTAAGTAATGAAATGGACTGTTGGCACTGACCACAGAGTGTGAAATTTTAGTAAAGAAATTAATGACAAATTGCATTTAGGTGGTACAGTAAATAGAGTAGTAGGTCTGGAGTTAGGAAAACTTGAGTTCAAATCTGGCCTTAAATACTAGTTGTGTGACCCAGGGAGAATCATTTAATTTGAGGCTTCTCATCTGTAAATGGGGATAATAATGGCACTTAACTCCCAGAGCTATTATGAGGATAAAATGAGAAAATATTGATAGTACTTGGAATATACTAGGTGCTTAGTAAGTGCTTGTTCCCTTCCTTTTCCTTCTCTCTCCTTGTCCCTTATCTCACTTTGATGAGAGATAGAGCAAGCTAACTCTCTTTGGCAGATATGAAAGAATCACTGTGGTGTGTGACGGAATATAAGTAGGCGTGGTTGTGATGCATGTGTGCACGTGCATACACACACACACATACATGAAGTTTATAAGGATTACTAAAAGATAATTGCTCTTGTTTTTGTTAACAGCACAATACACACAATACAAAAACAATCATGTTGGTAGACTGAGGTCTTAAAATGTAAGCTACACTTTTAGTGTTCTACCTCCCCCAAACCTGTAGAAACTTGTAATGGTGATTGTAATTTGAAGATCTTCCCTGCCCCTTGTATTTTCAATCAAACAGGTACTTAGCACCTTGTTTCAAGTTTGTGTCAAGTATTAAGACCCAGAACTTGTGAATCCCACAGTGGGATGGATTTGTTGATGTAACAGGAAGGGGCAGAATAGGGAAGAGCTAATACCATATATAAGGAAAAGCCAAGCTGAGAGAGGCCAGAACTTCTGGGAGTGAGCATCTGGAGTCTGGGCTATTATTGCTACAGAGAGAGAAGAGAACTAAGAACTGATATGAGAACTGAGAAGAACTGAGAAGAGAAATGAGAACTGAGGACTGAAATGAGAATTGAGAAAAACTGAGAAATGAGACAAGAAGAAAACTGGGAGGAGGCATGGCTGTGGTGTACTTTGTCTGTCTGTTTTGATGTTACTTTGTCAAATTCATCTGCTAATAGAGGACAGTGATGTTGTTACAGAAGCCTGGGACCTTGCTGTTGGTTCAGAAGTCCTGAATGAGGATTTTCTTGTTGTATGTTTACAGAAATCCTGAAGAGGTCTTGCTGACAATTTCAGAGGCCCAGGGACTATACTGATAGTTTGTGTTGATTCCTCAGACCTTGTTGTTGGGTCTAGGTTGATTTCTCAGCCAGAAAGTGAATTGTTGAGGATGCTGGCAATGTATATGAATGTTATTGTGGCTTTGTTAAGCTTTGTCTTCCCAGGAACAGAAACTGTGAAGGACTTGTGGTGGATCAGACACTGTGAACTTCAATAAGGAACAGGAACTGTACAAGATGCTGGACAAAGAACTGAGAGCTGTCTGCCTTTGAACCCAGGTGGCAGTTGGATAGATTTGGGTAGGAGCTGGGACCATGAAAGAGGAACCATGGAAGTTGAGAGCCTGCTTCAACTCAATATGAAAAGACTTCTCCTTGGGTATTTAATGCAAACTGAGAAAATCATGACTTACTGTGGCCTAGGAGTGGAGAACTCTGACCTTTATATTTAGATGATTAAGTTAAGAACTTCTCCAATTAAGAAGAAAGAGAACTTTTGATTGAAGAGATTAAGACAACCTAGGGGTGGGGGACTTTGACCTTTGTACTTTGTGTCAATTAAGGAGGTGTGCCTCCTTAAGGATTATTGAATTAAGGACTTAACTAAATGATTGTATTACTAAATGAATGCTACCTTTTGCTTAAAACTATGTGATCACTTTGTTGAAAACTATGTGGCCATTTTAGCGATAAGTTGTTATGCCATAACATTGTGAATATTGTACTATTATTTCTGTGAATGTTTTGCCTTAATTTATTACTGAATAAATAGAGAGCTCACTATAATGTGTAATCAGAACATTGAAAGCTGTTCACAGCAGCAGTCCTCTAGAAAGCTGCTCACGCTTGGCTTCACAAGACCTGAGAAAAAGCCCAGACTATGAGGTGTTGCTGTGGCAAGGGAAAACAATGGTCACCAGTCTAGCCAGCGTGTTATTTAACATTTACATAGAACAGGGGAATATAATGGGGAAAGGGAGGCATATAACACCATATTCACCATATTCCATTTGAGGAAGTAGAGCTCTGGGAATATTTAGCTACCCAGGAAGGTATGACAGGGACTATGATCTTTGAACTGAAAGATTCAAAGAACAGAATAATCGGAGTTCAGAGAGGAGTGAAACAGAAGAGTACTAAGAGCAGATCTGATCTTGGCCTTGCTTTTGTAACTTTCTGGTGCAGCCTGGCTCTGATAGGAAGACAGCTTCATAGTCATTGACTAAAAGCACGGACAGAGAAGAGACCCTGGTCACAGGCCCCTCTTCATATGAAGCACAAAGTAGGTGACCTCAGTTGCAGCATGTAGGAGACTAAGAGTTGTAGCAAAGGCTATGGTTTCAGTGCTTGAGGGAGGAAAGCAAGTGTATTTGGGACTCACTCTCGCCATGAAAGACTACTGAGTAAGGGGACAGTATAGCATAGTTACCTAAAGATCTTTGTCCCTCAATGAACAGATGTAGCTACTTAAGTGGGAAGGCAAGTTCCACTGGACACAGCAGAAGTGGGGACAGCTACCAGTGCCAGGAATGCAACTATTTTACTTAAGAGTCAGGCATCCCTCTAGTCTGGAGGGAAGTCTTCCCCTCCAAATCCCTAACTAATAAGTACCCCCAACCAAATCCCCTCCCTTTTTTTTTTTTTGAGTGAGCTCTCTTGTGGAACTTTTTAGTGTGGGAAGCAGGGAAAATAACTGTTCATATCCAGCCCTGGTGGGAAGATCTATCACTACCTCTTTAAAGGATAAAGTAGTTGGGGACTTTTCACTTCCTTCTTTCTTCATACTCCGTAACCTCCTAATTGCCTTTTTGTCCATACCAGAGACCAGGACAGAAAGGGACTTCCATCCTGGAGCCCTACTTTACTGATTGGTGACTGCAAATCTTGGAACACTTTCAGATCAGCTCCTCTACAATTTTCTGAACAATTACTGTCCACCACCCAAAATGGAAGCTCTTTTAATTAATTAATTCATTCATTCTTATGCTCTGATCTCCCATATACTTAAACTTCAATGACCTAAATATCTTTGCAAACAGCCAGCAGACTAGCTAACTACAAAAATGGGGGAAAAAACCCTAACAAAAAAAATGGAGATTCTCTCAGTGTGGTAGAGTCATAGCTAAGACCTGCCCCCTCTGCATGAGAACAGCGCATCACATCATGGTCTTCTAGCAAGCAATCTCATGACACAATATATAAAAGCACTAAACAAACACAAGTGTGAGAACAAAGGGTCATTCGACAGCTCAAGGATGGCTGCAAGCCAAAGTATCTGTGTCTAGGGATCCACTACAGTCCCAAATTCCTGACTGTGAACACAAACTTGATAAATGATTTTTATCCTAGTTTACTTGGCATCTGAAGATAATCACATCCAGAAATTCCACTGTCAGATTATATGAATAATCCTTAAACACCCAATAAAATGTAAATGTAAGGACAGATGTTAGAATAACATCAATCTTATCTGGCTGAAAAAGTCGCAGTAAATTGATCTATATAGGAGTAACATCTATAACAACTTAAAAAAAATAATTTTGACAGGTCTTGGCACACATGGAAGTAGGAGTTTAGTAACCATGTTTCTGTGTGGTCTTCTAATTTAGACATACACCTGGGAGCCCATTGGCATTTAGCCTTTTTATTGTATAGTGCACAAGTCATTTTATTTAGCTATGTCAGTTTTTCATTTGTAAAATGGGCTTAGAAGTATTTGCATAAAGTGTTCTGGAATACTATGATGAAAGGTTTTGGAATATATGACACCACATAACCAAAAGAATCACAAAACTGAGAGTATGAAGAATTTAGAGATCAGTCTTACATTCAGTGTAAGAATTCTGCCTTTGATATGGTCATCCAGCCTGTATGAACACTTCCAGTGACAGTCAACAAACATTTGTTAAATAATCACGACCCAACATACACTATAAAATACTACAAAATGTGCATTGGAGATACAAAGAAAGACAAGAACATAGACCCCAATCTTGAAAAGTTCAAATTCTAATGGAGAAAATATGCAAAAAAAAATTGTACATGGGGTGGCTAGGTGGTACAGTAAATAGAATACAGGCCCTGGAGTCAGGAGGATCTGAGTTTAAATCCGGCTACAGACACTTAACACTTATTAACCATGTGATCTTGGGCAAGTCACTTAACCCCCGCTGCACTGCCTTTCCCCTCCAAAAATAAAAAAAAAATCATACATACATATAATATGTTGTGTAAGTGTACGATAATCTTAGCAAACTCATTATTACACATGAAAAATATTTCATTATTGAATGGCTGCAACTATTAAAACATTTTTTTCATCTTTTGATCACTTGTACTTTCCAAACATTTCTCATATGTCTACCCTCTGAGGCTAAGCAGAAAAGTCTAATCCCACTTCTGGGTAACATAGCAATGTTGGACTTGGAGTCAGGAAGACTATTCTTTGATATTTACTAGCTTTGCGACAATGGGCAAGTCACATAATTTCTCCGAGTCTATTTTCTCATCTGTAAAATGGGATTAATAATATATGTAGTGCCTATAGTTTTGTTTAAAGCACTGGAAAAAATTCATAGTGTTATATCACTGTAACTTATTATCCATATCTGTGGTATCCCCAAAGTCTTAGAGCAGTGTTAAGCCATTAAATTTAGTATGGACACACTAAATGTGTCCCTAATACAGTTGAATACACTGTGTTAGCCTTTCAAATGTTTGAAAAATGTTGTCATATACTTTCTAAATATTTTGTTCTCTAGGATGGACCAATCTTTTCCTTAATTCTTCTCTTTTCCCCAATATAACTCAGCATGCCTTTTCCTACCTTTATTGTTTTTAGTTTTGCTCACCAATTTCAGGTAATTCTGATCTTTAGCTCTGCCAAAACAATTGTTATAGCTTTGTGCTGTGATTTTTTTATTCATTCTACTTCCTGTCCTTGACTTTTGTATATGTCTTTTGAAAATACAAGTTGGTTGGCAAATAATCTGTACAACTACATTAGTTTCTTTCGTTAACTCCTCTCTTTGTGTCTTCAATATTTCATTCTAGAGCTACTCACATCTGTACTTGGCTAAGTTGCCCTAAAAACTTTAAGTCCATGGGTTCCTATCTATCCTTCTTCTAAAACCTTTGAAATGATTTCTCCCAATAGCTCTGGCACATTTTGTACCATGACTGGCTTCCCTCTTTTCCTCTAGTCCAAATCCTAAGATAGAATGGTTACTTCTTCCTCCAAATTACTATCATTTCTAGACTGTTAACTGGGTTTCTCCTCCTTGTTGAAAATCACTTCTAGAACAGAAATTCTCCAAGTTGTTTCTTCTACTTTTTGAAAGATGAAATTTTCATTAAGTAAATCAAGAAATTACTACCAGTTCTGTTTTGGGGAGAGAAAAAGAGAAGGGGGTTCCAGGTGATAACTGGAATTCCCCATTATTCCTACAATCATACATCTGTGCCAAGTTTATAATCTATTTCCTGAATTCTTCATCTATTTCCTATTTGTCCAGGTGGTCTGTACTATATTCCAATGTCTACATTCAGTTTCTGGTTTTGTTTATCATCAAACAAATGATCTCCATTACACTGTCCCTGCTGATCCTTAGATTTCCTTACACATGTATGTCTTCGAACACTAGTGTTTCTTGCCTCACCTATTTACTTATGCTATTTCTTTGAAATGAGCCATACTTTTCCAGAGGACAATTTTCCTATCTTCTTTCAGCAGAAGCATATGTTTATACTCCTGCATACTTGTTTCTTTCTGTTTATCTCACTCATTCCCTTCTAACTACTAACTTCTTCTGACCCATGTGCTATCTGACTGCTCTCATAGGATTCCTCACTCAAGGCCTCTTCCAAACAGTTCCATCAGGCCTCAGATGGCAGAAGGACAAGTATTTTTCCCATCATCTTCTTCTGACATACATATAATTCTGCATTTAATATTTTAGGGGTAAACTATCACAAGCAATAAAATAGTCTTAGAGAATGCCTTCATTTACTTTGTGAGAGTAAGAGCATGATGAAGAAAATAATTTGAGTAATAATGAGCTAGCCCAAATTCTTCCTTTTATCGATGAAGATAATGGCTCCCAAAAAGATGAAATGACTTGGCCTGAGTCACATCCAGGTAGTTAGTGGTAGAACCAGCACTCAAGTACCTGCTTCATGGCTTACTCTAGTGTTCTTTCCACTGTACTACCTTGCCTTCTTTGTTGGCAGACTGTGGTAGGAGGGGACTGATTCTACTGGAAACTCTGGCTGTAGAAACCAGTATCATAAATTGAATCTATATATGTAATGCTATTAATAGAACAGTGCAACATTTGAAACAGGATGCAATATGGATTCCCAGGAGCCTGTGGCATCATATTATATTCTTTCAAAAGACCTTTCAGGAGAATTGTTTAACAAAGAAAAAGAAGGAGCCTAAAATATTAAGTGCTTCTGATACCACAAAGTATCAGGATAAAACTAGAAGGATTGGCTAGGATGAGGCTGAATACATTGAGGAATGACACTGGCTGAATCAATTACTTTGACTGGAGTTTAGAATAATTGTTTCCTACTAAATTCTTAGTCAAACTTACTAAATAAAACTTACTAGCTTTTGAGCTACTCATCAAATATAACAACAAATGAGTATAATCATGATCTTGTCTAGATTTCCTAGCTTTGGTGATTTAGCAGTTGGAAGGACAAGTTAGGACTACAAAAAATAATGAACATAAAATGCTTTGTGAATTTTAAAGTACTATGTACATGTTAGGTATTATAGAGACATCCAAGGAATGCAGAGTGGAAAGACCAATGAAATCAAAGTTGGAATAACTGTGTCTCTGTGGGTAAGTAACTTTACCTCTCCAGGATTTAGTGTCCTCATTTGTGAAAAGGGAATAACCTCTGTTCCACTCTGTCATCAGGTTATCATGAGGAGTGTTATGCAAACCTTAAAGTGTTATAGAAATGCGAGATGCTATTATTATTTCCAAAGGACTAATCACGAAAGTTCAGAATTTTTAATTTCAGGTAAACAATTCACTGTCTCCTTAACTGGCATTTCTTCTTCTTTTCCATTAACTTTTAGAACACCTCATCACTGATGTTGGCACAAATCAGGAAAAAAGAGTTTGTTCATAAAATTTTCCTTTTTGCTTCTGGACCCAGTGCTGCCAAAAACAGAGCACATTTTGTGTTGCAATAAACAATGTTCACTGTTTCCAAGTTGCTTGCCGATGGCAGCATAATGAAAAAAAAAATGCACAAAGAAAAATCAATAAGATACTTTTTTCAACATTAAAAACATTTTCATGAAAAGAACATGACAAAATCTCTTAAAGCTATTTAAACAAAAATAGCTACAATTATTGACTCTGAGAATACAAAAAATGTATTCTTTTAACTTACTATCAATTAAGAGGTATCAGGTAGGTTCATTATCAGCTCAAGCTTGAACTGTTTTTGATAAAGAGGATCTAGACATCTCACTGTGCTCTGCTGACCTGCTCTGCTCCATATTATGTAGCATTTTGGTTTTAAGGTTTTGAAACGGTGGCAAGGCAGGTGAGGGTAGGACAGAAGGAAAGAATTAATCAATGGGAATGAGTAATTATTCGTGTTAATCATAGCCAGCAGAAAGGAAACATTCTAAGAACAGGCTCACAGATGAGAAATTGAAAGCAATTGAAATGAAACTGAATAAATGAATGTGTCTATTTATTAAAAATAATGCCACTCATTGTTATTCTAACAAGCAACATATACTCCATTTCCTGCTCTTAGGCTTTCTCCTTTTATTACTAATAAGTTATAGGAAGCTAGGGGAGAGAGAGTAATTTAATAGTATTGTTTTGATTTTTAATGTAACTTGGAATTAAATTACCACCTTTAATAATATATTGCCACCAACAATAATAAAACCAATAATGCTCTAAAATCTTATGAAGAAATATAAGGTGGACTAAGGACACTGATCTTTGATATGTAGGCTGTATCCTTACATCTCTGGTCAGATGTTCACATCCAGTGATATGTCTGAGTGGCCTTAATTCCTTCTCTAAAGAAAGAATCAAGGCTTTGCCCCTTTATTACTTCTGATCCTATAGACAAACATATATTAAGCTGATGGTATCAGCTTAACCAAATCTCATGAAAACACAATTTTGAACTTGTTAGGAATGTAAGTTATTTCATAAGTTGTCTTACATTTTTTGATGTATGTGTTTTATCTTCCTGATAATGATGATGTCTTCCTTTATACTGACAGCTTTTTAAAGGGTTCCTCACCCCTGCCACCAGTGTGTAGCACAGTGTTCCAAACAAAGAAAATATGTGATGAATGTCTCTTCATTATTTTTAGTGAGTGGACATTTGTTCATAATAAAACCCTCTTGGTCCAAAGGCAGGAGTTGAATGGTTTAAAAAAATAAACATAACTTATTTATTTAAGGTGTTTTCACTAGACTCCTTCAGGAAAAGACAATGACTCAAGTTTTATCGAACTTCTACTTAGACTCTTCCCCCTTTCCCAAACCATCCCCCATCATTGCTTTAAAAAAAAAAAAGGAAAAAGGAAAGGGAAGAAAAGGAAGAAAAAGCATTATATGAACAGACAGGGACAAATCTACAGATATACAAGCAATTGCAATGTGCTGGCAACTCAGTGTGACATTAACTCTCATGTGAGAACCACATTCAGATATTTGATCTGTGGTGGTAGTATCTGCCAAAGACAAAGGCTGGAGACTTTGGACATGAGGCTGAGTGAATTCTTTGCCTCCATCTCGGAAAGACAAAGAAAAAAAGAAAAAAGTGCCAAAATAAAGTAATAAAAAACAAAGCAGAAGGCAGTCTTACAGGCTCACTATTCTCATCTATATCCTATAGTCCTGTTCTATATATTCCCAGGGAAAGGGATAGACACTAGAACAAGATTCCCAGAAATAACTGAAAATCTGCAAAAAAAAAAAAGTCTAAATTGTTTCAGAAAAGAAAAAAAATGATTAAAAGAAGATATAAAGATAGAAATTATAAACGGATGTATAGTTACCAAAAAAGAAATCAAAAGGACAAATAAGATAGTAGAATATTTAGAGCAAATAAAGAATTATTCCATAATGGTAGCATTTCTGAAAAGGAACAGATTTGGAACACAAAAACATAAAAGTCAAGGGCAAATTTATAGGACAAAATCAGAGAATCACATAACTTCAGTGAGACCTCAGAAGTCATCTTTTTCACTCCATAGTGAATGGAACCCCATAATAACATACCCAGCAAATGATCATTCAGTCTCTGCTTGAAAACTTCCACCTTGAGAAGCAACCCATTCTATTTTGTAGTAGCTCTAATTGTGAGGAAGTTATTTCTGACATCCAGACTAACTTTTACACTTTGCAATTTCACCCAACGCTCCTGACTCCACTCTCTGAGGCAAAGCAGCACAATTTTAATAATTTTTCGTCATAATAGCCCTTCAGATGCTCTCATGATCTCCCATTGGTCTTCTATTCTCCAGGTTAAACATTGTCAATTCTGTCAACTGATTCTCATATACCATAGCCTCAAAGTCCTTCTTTATCCTGGTAGCCCTCCTCTGGAAACATTCACTCACTCAGTTATTCAGTAAACATTTATTAAGTGCTTACAATGGGCCAGGCACTGTGCTAAGTGCTGGGGATACAAAAAGAGGCAAAAGACAATCTACCCTCAAGGAGCTTACTCTCCAGTCTATCAATATTCTTCTTAAACAGTGGTACCCAGAACTGAATACAGTACTCCAGATGAGGTCAGACCAGGAGACAGAATATAAGGAGGGATTATCACCTCCTTATTACTATAGGATATTCATTTAGCAATGAAGTTCTAGATCGTATTAACATTTTTAGCTTCTACATCTTAGCTATTGACTCATACTGAGTTTGCAATCCATTAAAACCCCTAGTGTTTTTTTAAGTCAAACAACTAACAATGTCTTCTCCATCTTGTGCTCATGAAGTTTATTTTTTGATATGTAAGCAAACAGTTAACACTCATTGAATTTAATCTTATTAGATTTAGCCCTGGTCTGTCAAGATCTTTTTGACTCTGTCATCTATGTGTTAGTTTTTACTCCCAGCATTGTGACATATGTATAACTGATAAGTATGGCACCTAAGTCTTTATCCAGTGGCTCAATAATCATATGTATCAGTTCTTTTAGAATCCAGAGATGTAGTTCTTCTATGCCATGTCACTTGAATTCATTAAGTGCTCAGGGCTCTCTTACTATCTCCTTACTTATTTTGGGTATCAACCCCTTGATAACTATTTTTTCTTTTAAATTTTCAGTGCAAAGGTAAGTGTCCTTGGCAAAGAAAAAAAAAACAGTCTTCAGATGATCATATACTTAGGAAACAGAATCAAGTTCACTGGTATATAGTTTGCATGCTGTTCTCTTTTCTTTTTTGAAAATTTAGACATCTGCCATTCCCCAAATGGGTGTTACCTCTCTAAATTTCCATTATCTTTTTTTCAAACATCACTGACAGTGTCTTAGTAATCACATATGCAGCACTAGCATGAGTAATTCATCTGGGCCAGGAGACTTGAATTCATCAAGAGCAGCTAGGTGCTCTCTTACTATCTCCTTAGACATCCTGATTTTCACTCCCTTCTTTGTCATTTTAGCTCTTTTATTTACTGAGCAAAGTTCATTTTCCTTGGCAGAGAGAACAGATAGAAAGTAATACTTGAATAGCTAAATTCACCTTCTTTCTCTTCTCAATTATTAACCTTCTGTTCTCTAAGAAAGGTCCTATCTCTTTTGCAATTTTTCCTTTTCTTCCAATATTACTAAAACCCCTCTCTTTTTTCTTCCTTGGCTTTCCAAGACAGCTCTAGCTCATTTGTAGCTTGACCACTCCTTCCAATATTTTTATAGTCTCTTCTATTCATGTATCTATCCTCTCTTACCTGTTGTTTCCATTATCTGTACATTTAAAAAAAGCAACTTAAGTTGGTTAGTGAGTTTCTTATGCATTCTTATTAATTCCTTCAGGAAAATATGATTTTTGTTTCTCACTAGAATTGTTTTCCTTTGTATTTTCAGAACTTCATTTCTGAACATTCCCTTTCTCACCAGAGATTACTTTCTCTGTAGTTATTCTTTCCCTGAACCCCCTGCAACATTCCTTCTTAAGATCTAGAGTAGGACTGACTCTACTACTTACCTGAATGACAGAAAAGAAACAGAAAGTAAAGCAACTCTGAAGTATTGCATTAAATCCATCAAAGAGGCAAAGACCCTAATGGACAGAAATAATCAGTTTTGGGGGACCTGTAGAAACGCAAATTAATACCTTGTTGGTATTAAGTTGTGAATTATTTTACTCATACTGGAAAATATTTTGGAATCATCAAAAAAATATCTATATTGTTCATACCCTCAGAACTAGCTACCCATTATGAGGTATATATCCCAAGAAGGTTAATAATAATAAAAAAAAAGTCCCTTATTATGTCAGGATACTCGAAGTAGCACTTCTAATAGTAGCAAAAAGCTAGAGGTGCCCATTGACTGGGAGTAGCTGAATAAGTGTAGGACATTAATACAATGGAATATTATTATACTATAAGGAATGATGAACACGGAGAATTGTAAGTAATATGGTGAGAATTACATGAATTTAATCAGAGCAAGGAAAGTAGAATCAGGAGAACAATACATACAAAGACTCTGCATCCAATGGTATAATTAGAACCTATGGTTCTACAATGGACCTTTTTTTTTTTTTTACCTCTTTCCATACTCTCATCACCTCTATATAAACACCAAGAACTATAAATTTAGCCATAATTGCTCTGATGAACTCTAGTCTCATATTAGACACCTCCAATTAAAAGGTGTCCATAAGCACCCCAATTTAAACACATACAAAACAAGTTACTTCAAACCCTACCCCCATTTAACTTTTCCACTTCCCTATTTATGTTGAGGTCACTCATACTTCTAGTTACCCATGTTCATAATCTCAGAGGTATCTTTCACTTTTCCTTCTTCCTCACATACAATCAGTTTCCAAATCTTGCTCATTCTAACTCCAAAATCTAACCTCCATTATCCCCTTCTATCCATTCATATGACCATCTTACTAGTTCTTTCACATGGATGATTAAAGTAGCTGCTTAATTGGTCTTCCTAACTCTCCTCTCTAATTAATTTTCCCCACATCTGTCAAAGTGATATTCCTAAAGCACAGATAAGACCATATCATGCTTCTCCTCAAGAAGCCCTAGTTGCAAATTCCTCTGTTTGATATTTAAAGACATCACAATCTGGTATCTTTTACTCTTACTGCTCAGTGCTCTTCTCTGTGTATTTCAAGTTAAAGTCAAATCATCTCCTTGCTGTTTCCTGCATACTATAGTCTCAATCTCTTCTCTCTATTCATTTTCACAAACTATCCTCTAGCTTAGAAATGTCCTCTGCTAATAGAATTTCTAGCTTCCCCCAAGCTCTGCTCAAGTTTCCATCTTCTCCAAGAAGCCTTGACTTGGTCCCTGGTGCCCTTTCAGTTGCTGGTGACTTACCTTGGAAATTATTTTGCATATATTTTGCATTCAGTTTTCTACATATACCTCCAAACAGAATGTAAATTCCTTGAAGGAAGACACTGTTTTGTTTTTGTCTCTGTATCCCTAGTGCCTGGCACAATGTTTGGTATAAAGTGAGTGCTTAATAATTACATGCTTACATCATACTGAGTATAACTGAACTGAAAACAATAATGCAAATAAATACAATACTGTAGCAGCAAGCACCCTGGTGTCCCCAGGGTTGCTGCCACCACAGGTTCTTAGATCTGCTTTGATAAAGGAAAGCAACTCAAAATGGGTTAACAAGCTTACTTTAATCAGTCAAACATATATCGTTTACCCAGTTCAGGGGAAAGAGGTCAGCACCCTGAACTTCAGAATATACAGACAGAATTATCAAGACAGAAACAGATCAAGTAGACAGATTTCCAAACTGTCCAACCATTACATCCATACCAAACAACATCTGGGTTTCAAAGCCAGAACAACAGACAACGGCTTTCCAGAGTTTCATCTGATCAAATCACAGAACACTTCTCAAAGTGAGCCCCAAAACAAAGCCTCAAATCAGGGTTTATGTACCCTTCTCCTGGCTCAGAGAATGTAACAACCTTATTGACTCACTGGCTAATCAAGAAGTATCTACTGAAAAACAAGCCTCCCACCCTAGGCTCCAGGTGCACTTTAGCCTAGGGGCAGGGAAGATCTTTAAAATTTACATTCCCATTACAAATACTAAAAGTACACATAATTCAGATAGAATGTAATGGCCATTGGAGACAATTGAGGAATGTGTCTGAATACATTTCTTTCCTCTCTGTAGAGAAATAGTAGACTATGGGTATGGAACATTTGTAATGGTAATGGTAATTTGAAGATCCTCCCTGTCCCTTAATAAACCTAAGGGAATTTGAAGACCTTTCCTGATTTGAAGGTCTTCCCTGTCCCCTAATAGGCCAAATGTAATCACATGGAGTCTGTGGTGGGAGGAATTTGCTGAAAGGTGCAGCAGAGTCCACAGGAAATTAGGAGTCAGAGCACCTAGATGGTGGGGGAGAGAGGACACACCTAGGGAGATAACTAGGCTTGTGAGTGTTTGTGTTTGTGGGAAGGCTAAAGGATGGTGTGGTTTCATGCTGTGCTATGGTATATTAACTTCTTTGCTACTATGATGGATTTGACTTTCTGGTGCTGGGATCTGATTTTCTGGTATCTGAATAAATGTATTGCTTTTGTCTTCTGTATGGAGAATCTATTATATTTTCCAATTGAGAACTATGTTGGCATCTTTACAGTCACTGTAGATGCTGTGAATATTGTGTTGGTGCCACAAAATTACATATTTGAAGTCTTGGTCACTACATTGGATGGTTTTGTATAATTGTTTTTTTTTGGGGGGGGGGAAGAAAATGTAAGGGGAAAGGAAGTTACTGGGAAATGATTAGGGTGTAATAAATACAATAAATCAATAATGACTATTTTTTTTTAAAAGAAAAAACACAGAAAAAGAAAGACTATTGCCAAAATATTAATCTAGTGTAAGAGAAAGTAAGGGTAGAAAGGCATATAAGAAATGTTTGAAGACATTTTCAGGGAATTGACAATCTTGCTGGTAAGTAATTTGAAACAATGAAAAAAATAAAACCATGTATCCATCTGTGCAGGTGTTTAGCTCCTGGGCTTTCCTACCTTGTATAAGTACCCTTTCTCACATAGGTGCCATGTAATTGTTAGTACCAAGAATATTAAAATCCCCCTAATTGATTATTTCTCCTCTTGATCACAGGGGCTATTCCAAACCTTTTCATCTCTCCTCTAGTCTCCCATGGCACCCCATTCTTTCCACCATCTCAGCTGAAGGATCTCAACTCATATTTTACAGGAAAAGATTAAGGAATTTTTATGAGAGCACCCTCTTTTCCCCTCCCATTCTTCATGTAACATCACTTAGGATTCCTCCTCAACTCACTCTTCTTTCACCTCTCTCATGAAGAGGTGGCCCTTCTCTTTGCCTAGGCAAACCCCTCTATGAGCAACCTTGATTCCATCTATTCCTGGTTTCTCTAAGAGTTCTTCCTCTATTATGTCCACTTTATCTTTAATCCTTAATCTCTTCCTGTTAATTGGTTCATCTCTGCTGTCTACAAACACATCCATGATAGTAAAACAAAAGATGACAATAATTTTATATGCACACACACATCTATCTATCTGTCTATCTATATGTACATATACATATATAAAAAGGTCTTCTCTGTGACTAAAAAATTCAATAGATGTGATCAGAGTAAAGGTAAATTGTGTTTGGGGATCATTCATTCACATGTTGGGTACCAAGGTGGTACAGAGACCAAAGGCAAAGCATTAGGAAGCACAATCTGGGAGGAGGAGATACCACTTTGTGGAAGGTCTCTGCCAGTCTTCCAGGTTGACTGTACCTTGAAGCTCTAGAAGAATAATAATCAAGGTGGTTACTTTGGGGTAGGAATATGGAAACATGCCCTCCCAGGGAAAAAGTACCTGGACTCATGTTGGTGCCTGAAACAAAACTGCATTTGCCCTGTGCTAATTCTGCTTCTGCTTGTTCTGGAAAATTATAGCCTTCTGACCAGTAGTTTTGAGTTGTCAATTATTTCAGTGCTAATAGTTCAAAAACATGCCTTGAAAACCACCAGACATAGAAGATAATCTTTCATACTCCCTAAAGTCATGGCTTAAAATTGTACAGTAATTTCTTAAATTGTTGCTGAACTATTTATTGGGGGCTAAAGTTTCAGTGTGATTGAAATGGATGATTAAAAAATGAGAAGGTCAGGCAGCCTGGCATGGGGGAAAGAACAATGGACTGCCAGTCAGAGAATCTAGAGGTTAGTTTTGGTCTTAGTCTTCTCTTTTGTGACATGATCTCTAAAGTCTATTCTAGCTCAAAGTCTTGTAATCGTATGTTCTAAAGGACAAACTTTGCCTTAACAGATATGTATGCATAGGAGACAGATAGCAGTTTGAGTATTAGGCTGATGTTACCAACCTGAGCAAACAATTTCTGATGTGTGGAAGGACTTTATGCCATTAGTGATTACCCTTGCCCTCTACCATATAGGAAGTTTTTTTTTTTATTAAATTAAAAATAAGTTATGTAAGGAAATCATGCTGAGGTTAAGAGTGTGTTTTCTTTTCTTTTTATTTATTTGCAAAACCTGACTTCAAGAGTGCATTATGTTCTCATCCAAAGTATATGGTATAAGTGTGTCTTATCCCTTGAATATGACACAGATTATGAAGAGGAAGCCTGAGAGCAGAAATGTCTAAGAAGACAGGACAAGCCAACCATCAGTGATAATACAAAAAAAAGGTGAAAGGGTTAAAGAAAGGTTACAGAAAATAACAAACCATGTCAGTTATTATGGACAAAGACCTCCAATCTGTCCATTCTTTATCACTAGAACATAACATACAGGAAAAAAGGCAAATGTATGACAAGAGACTGGGGATTCAGTTCTGGATCTGTTCCTCTGGGACACCTTGGGTTAATCCTTTCCATTCTCTGGGCCTCAGTTTTCTTGTTTGTTAAATGAGATGGGGGACTAGATTATTTCTAAAGTTCTTTCAAATTATAAAATCCTATGATTCCGTTCTTTTTGCATCATTTTTTTGAGAGGTAAAATTAGAGAAGCAAACATCAAGCTTAAGAGGTAGCTTGGTACAGTGGAAAGAGTCAAGTGGCATTTAGAGTCACAGGACCTTGGTTCAAATACTTAGTACCCACGTGATCTTGGAGAAATCACTTACATGCTCTATGCATCTGTTTTCTCAACTGTAAAACGAGGGGGTCAGATCAAATGGTCCTTAAAGTCTTTTCTAGTTCTAGACTGATGATCCTATCTCACAGAGTTATTGTGGGGAAACAAATACAAAAGTGATATAAAGTATCACTTTATAAAGATATAAAGTATTTTAAAATACAAAGTACTTTTCAAATATACAATGCAATGCCCAATATCAGGTGCAATAATAGTTACTCCTTTGAATATGTGAAATTTATTTTAGTTTCTCTTGCTTATTTTCATGCAGTCTCCTCTTAAGCCCTGTCTAATGCCTTCCTGAGTTCCCAAAGCTATGCCAGCAAAAGCCAAGCTAAGGCAGTTCTTATTGATTAGGAGAAGCAAGTGTCCTTAAATGCCATTAGTCTAACTTCCTCATTTTATAAATGAAGCATCAGAGGCACAGAGAGGTTAAGTGATTTAACTGGTGTCACACAAGTAGTAAGTGACAGAGAGAGCCTAGGTTCCTTGCCTCCAGAGCTAATATTTTCCTCATTTTCTCATATTGCTTCTTGGGGTTCTATAAGGCTGGAAAACCTTTGAGTTATGGACTGGGTGCTTGTTACCTGAGGAATAGCCTAGCTAAAGAAGGCTCATCACTAGGCTGGCTGCAGGATGATAAATTTTTTTGCCATTCTCTAAGACCATCCCAAGATCTAGAATGGCTTGGGATATGTATGGGTGGAAGGAGAAACCACAGTGATGAAATTAAATGTCTCGAGTGTCAACAAGTGCTTTCTCTTTTAACTGACCCTATTTTCGCCTTCTATTTCAATGATTCATCAGGAATCTTATCCCAAGTATAAGTGTATAAGAACTACCAGGTAAAAGAGAAAATACTTCAATGGCCAGAAAGAAACAGTTCAAATATCAAGGAACCACAGTGAGGATCACACAGGATTTGGCAGCCTTTACACTGAAAGATCAGAGGCAGTAGAATTCAATTTTCCACAAGGCAAATGAGCTCAGGTTACAACCAAAGATCATCTACCCAGTGAGACTGAGCATATTCTTCCAGGCAAAGAGATGGTCATTCAACAATATAACAGATTTCCAGACCTTCCTGATGAAAAAGCCAGAGCTCAGTGGAAAATTCAACCTCCAATTATGAGATGCAAGAGTGACATATAAAGTTAAACTAGGAAAACACACACACACACAAACACACACACACACACACACTCACCCTGTTATTTAATAAGAGCAAACTGTTTATAGGCAAATAGAGGGTATGCATATAAATTACACAAAATGACAATTAAAAAAAATCTTATTAAGGGCTACAAAGGGACTGCAATGGAAGAAAAGGAATGAATGAAGTAGAAAAGGGTAAATTATGCCACACAAAGAGGCATAAAAACAATATATCAGAGGAAAAGAAGAGAGGGAGATGAGTATTATACCAGCTTTTCCCTCATTGGGTCTGGTGCAAGGAGGAAATAACAACCAGTTAAGCATAGGATTCTATGGAGAAGAGAAGCAAAACATATATTAGAGGGAAAGAGGGGAGGGAGAGGAGCTTTGCATGAGATTTGTTCCTGTCACTCTTGGTGTGAAGAAGAAATAACATAGTTCATTAAGTACAAAAATATCCTACATGCAGTAGGAGGGGGAAAGGACTACAAAAGGTGGGGGGGATGGTTAGTAGGGAGGGAAGAAGTAAGGGGAAAGGGGAGGAAAAGAGAGTGGGGCTGATAAGGGAATACTGAGGGAGGGGGTGGTCAAAAGGAAAGCTATTAAGGAGGGGAAGGGAGAAGGGGAGGAAAAAATATAAGCATTAACAGGGGAGGGAATAGGATGGAGGGAAAGAAACAGATAATAATCATAACTGTGAATGTGAATGGAATGAACTCTCCCATAAAACAGAGGCAGATAGCAGAATGGATTAGAAATCATAATCCTACAATATGCTGTTTACAAGAAACACATCTGAAACAGAGGGATACACACAGGGTAAAGGTAAAAGACTGGAGTAAAATATGCCTCAGCTAAAGTAAAAAAAGCAGGGGTAGCAATCCTTATCTCAGATAAAGTAAAAGCAAAAATTGATCTAATTAAAAGAGATAAGGAAGGAAACTATATTCTGCTAAAAGGAACCATCAGGAATGAAGCAATATCATTACTTAACATATTTGCACCAAGTGGTATAGCATCCAAATTCCTAGAGAAGAAGGTAAGGGAATTAGAGGAAGAAATATATAGCAAAACTATACTAGCAGGAGACCTTAACCTCCCCCTCTCTGAGCTTGATATATCCATCCTCAAAATAAACAAGAAGTTAAGGAGGTGAATAGAATTTTAGAGAGGGTAGGTATGATAGATCTCTGGAGAAAAGTGAATGGGGATAAAAAGGAATATACCTACTTCTCAGTGGTACATGGCACATACACAAAAATTGACCATGTACTAGGACATAAAAACCTCACAATTCAGTGTATAAAGGCAGAAATAATAAATGCATCATTCTCAGATCATGATGCAATAAAAATCATATGCAATAAAGGACCATGGAAAGACATGAACTAATGAGTTCAAAAACTAATTGGAAACTAAACAATTTAATCCTAAAGAATGAGTGGGTCAAACAAGAAATCATAGAAACTATCAGCAACTTCATTCAAGAGAATGACAATAATGAGACAACATACCAAAATTTGTGGGATGCAGCAATGGCAGTTCTTAGGGGAAGTTTTATAAATCTGAATGCATACATGAATAAATTAAAGAAAATGGAGGTCAATGAATTGGGCATTCAACTGAAAAAGTTAGAAAAAAAAAACAAATTGAAAATCCCCAATTAAATACTAAATTAGAAATACTGAAAACCAAAGGAGAGATTAATCAAATTGAAATTAAGAAAACCATTGAATTAATAAATAAAACTAAGAGCTGGTTTTATGAAAAAAAAAAAACAATAAAATTGATAGACCCCTAGTCAATATGATAAAAAAAGAAAGAAGAAATCCAAATTATGAGTATCAAAAATGTAAAGGGTGAACCTACCACCAATGAAGAGGAAATTAAAACAATAATTAGGAATTATTTTGCCCAGTTGTATGCACATAAATTTGACAATCTTAGTGAAATGGATGAATATTTACAAAAATATAGGTTGCCCAAATTAACTGAAGAGGAAATAAATTACTTAAATAACCCCATCTCAGAAAAAGAAATCAAAAAAGTCATCAGTGAATTCCCTAGGAAAAAATCTCCAGGGCCAGATGGATTTACTAGTGAATTCTATCAAATATTTAAAGAACAATTGATTCCAATACTCTACAAACTATTTTTTTTCCTTTGAGTCTCACCACAATTCTATGAAGGATATATAACAGGCATTATATCTCTAGTGTACTGAGAAGGAAACTGAGACATAAAGAGGTTATATGACTTGAACAAGTTTATATAGTTAGTGATGGAATTTGACTTAGAACCCAGTTCTCACATACAGTCCTGTGTTGTTTTCACTCTCAGGTTTCCTCTGGAAACATATATTTATGCACAGAGTTGATTTATAATTATCTATAAAAATCTTTCATTGTAATGTCCCAGAAACAACAGCATCTGAACTAAGGGTTATGAAATGTAAATGCTCTGAAATCTAAAGAGCTGGGGGAATCATGACATGGTGGACTGAAGCAGGTTGGTATTTTGTGACTCAGAAGCCATAATCTTATGTGGGTGAAGATATCAGAGCACTAGGAGCCAAAAATTTCAGCATGCACAACAGCTAGATATGGATAGATAGGGTACAGATGGTATACCAAAAGACAAACTAGAAAAAGAATGGGAATTCTATGACAATGTATAAACAAAATCTCACTCCACAGGTACATATCATGAAAGACAAGGTGAAAATTCAGTCTGGATAAAAGAAGTGAGGACATGACCAAGGGAGACTAGGAATATCAGGGAACAAAAAGTCATTTCAGAAACTATAAAGCAGCTGAACTGTTTATGGCTCTAAATAAAACTACACAAGAAACAGGAAAGGAGAATTAGGATTATCCAATCTGGAAATAATAACAGTGCAGGTCCAGATTTTGGCCCTCAGTACAGTGAAAAATTTCCAAACTTTCAAAAGATTAGCTGTTGATGTGGATTGTTGAAATCAATTGTGTGTTAAGTTCTGTTAGCTGAATAATACATTTTTTATGGCATACTTCTACATTGCTAAAAGTCTTTGTCATTTTGTTAGAGTTCTATTAAAAATAAGAAACAAAGAATGAACTTTCCTTTACAAATACAGGAGGATTTTCAAATATGGTGTAGGAGAAAGAGAACTGAATCCATAGTCAGAGGCCATTGGCTCAAATCTTGTTCTGCCATTTTCTATCTGTGTGACCTTGGATAAGTCAACTTCCCAATTCTAGGTATCAGTTTTCTCATCTCTAAAATGAGGAGGCTGGAGTAGGATCTCTTAGGTTCTTCCCTATCTAAATCCCATGATACTAGGCATGCTGTGCTATTTTAGTTAAATACTTCCTATTCTAGTAGATTCAAGCTTACTAAGTAAACTATAGAGCTTTCTTTGTTCAGAAAGGCATCAAAGGATCCTTTTCATTCTTGGCTCGGTAGTGTTGGAAAGTGTGGTGGTTGTTGTTAAGTTGTGTCTGACTTTTTGTGACCCCCTGTGGGTGTGTGTGTGTGTTTTTTAGCAAAGATACTGGAGTTGTTTGCCATTTTCTTCTCCAGCTCATTTTACAGATGAGGAACTGAGAGAAACAGGATGACTTGCCCAGAGTCACACAACTAGTTAGGGTCTAAGGCTAGATTTGAACTCATGAAGATGAATCTTCCTGACTTCAACACTCTATCCACTGAGCCACTTAGCTGGCCTAGTGTTAGAAAGTAGCACTTGATATTAATGTCTAAAATGAGTATTACCACAATAATTTATTCTACATGGTAGTCTTTCATAATCACACTGCCAAATGACTTTTGCCACATATGAGAGGAGCAGCTCAAAGTTCCATTTTATCCATGGAGCTTTGTTCCTGACTTCATGTGCCAAGAGCAGTACACACCTATTTCCCTCCTGTGAATGACTGTTGTACCTTTCACGAACTTGTGAATCTTACTTTGCTATCAAGCCGACTAGCTTTCTTTTCCTCCCCTGTAACATTCCATCTCCCGTCTCTACCCCTTTACCCTAACAGGCCTCTTTCCTTAGCTCTCTACTTCACTGAGTCCCTCTTTTCCTTTAACATGAAGCTCCAGGAGTAAATCTTTCTGAATCCCCACAACTATCTTATATTTAACTACTTTGTGTATGTTTGCATTTATTCATTTTATATTTATTCTGCATATATTTATATTTGCATGTTTTACCTGTTAGAATGCAAACTCCCTACAAGTAAGTATTTTTTTATTTTTTTGTACTTGTTATCCCCAGTTCCCAGCATAGTGCCTAGAATGCAGTAGGTATTTAATAAATACACTGATATATGATAGATCAATATTTATCTTCATGTCTCCCCTAAAGCCCAGAAGAATGCATTACTCGGTAGTAGGCATTTATGTTTATTGAGACTAGAATTCTATTTCAAACAATGCTTTCAACATAAGAATGACATTTTTTTCTGAAGAGAAAATTAGTTTCCTACCTAGGATCCATTTTTCTGATAAGTACTTGATCTCTGGCTGTTTCTTTCCTCTGCAGGGACCAATGTAGATACTGGCTGTGAAGGGGCTGCTGGACACTTGGCCTCCACACAGCTGCACAAGTTCCCTCAGCTTGGCACAAGGGGGCTCACAGGCTGGAGTTATGAACATCACTGGCTGACTGGCAAAAAGATCTCCTTGGTATTGTCCTGTTGACAAATGGCGCTCTAAACGGCATATCTGTTGTGATAAAAAGAAATGAGAAAAGAATTATGATAGTTCTCAATAGATTCATTCTAATTACAAATCTCTTTAGCTGTGAAGCTCATCTTCTTATTTAGGAAAAGAATTGTTTTAATTTGACCTTTCACATTATCAAGTAAGTTTTGACTTTGGAGATTCTGGAAAAGGTTTGATCATGACATCCAACTGATACTTGGTATTTTCCTAGAGTGCAGCTCAGTGGTAAAGTGGATAGAGTACTAGGCCTGGAGTCAGGAAGATGCATCTTCCTCAGTTCCAATCTGGTCTCAGACATTTACTAGCTGTGTGACCCCAGGCAAGTCACCTAAACCTGTTTGCTTTAGTTGATAATTTGTAAAATGACCTTGAGAAGGAAATGACAAAACCACTCTAGTATCTTTGTCAAGAAAACACTAAATGGGGTCATGCAGATTTGGACATGACTGAAAAAAATGACTGAACAACAATAAAATTTCCAAGGCAGTCTACAATCAAAAAAACCCTATTCCACATACACATTAACTTACATCATTTAAGCTGTTTGCTTACTTCTCCAAGTTTAAAAATTAATAACACCAAAATACATAGGTAATCATCATAACTGTGAATGTGAATGGGATGAACTCTCCCATAAAATAGAAGTGAAGAGCAGAGTAGATAAAAAACCAGAATCCTACAACATGCTATTTATTAGAAACACACTTGATGCAGAGAGACACACATAGACTAAAGGTAAGGGGCTGGAGCAGAATCTATTATTCTTTAGCTGAAGCTAAAAAAACAGGGGTAGCACTCCTGCTCTTAGAAAAAGTAAAAGCAAAAATAGACCTAATTAAAAGAGATAAGGAAGGAAACTTCATCTTGCCAAGAAGGTACCACAGATAATAAAGCAATCAAATTAGAAAAGCAAGTAATAGTCTACCTGTCAGATCTATGGGGAGGAGAACTTATGACCAAACAAGAGATAGAGACCATTGCAAAATGCAGAATAGATAATTTTGATCATGTTAAAATGAAAAGCTTTTGTACAAACAAAACCAATGCAACCAAGATTAGATGGAAAGAAGAAAGCTAGGAAACAATCTTTACAGCAAGTATCTCTGATAAAGGCATCATTTTTCAAATATACAGAGAAAAAAAATTTATAAGAATATAAGTCATTCCCCAGTTGATAAATGGTCAAAGGATATGAGCAGGCAGTTTTCAGATGAAGAAATCAAAGATATCTATGGGCATATGAAGAAGTGCTCTAAATCACTTTTGGTTGGAGAAATACAAATTAAAAGAACTCTGAAATACCACCTCACATCAATGAGATTGTCTAATATGACAAAAAAGGAAAATGATAAATGTTCATGAGGATGTGGGAAAATCAATGGAGTTGTGAAGTGATCCAACTATTCTGGAGAGTAATTTGAAACTATCCAAAGGGCAACCAAACTGTGCATACATACACTTTGATCCAGCAATACTACTACTAAGTCTGTATTCCATTGAGATCATAAAAATGGGAAAAGGATCTACATATATAAAACTATAGTAGCCCTTTCATGGAAACTGAGGGGATGCCCATCAGTTGGGGAATGGCTGAACAAGCCAGAGTATATGAATGTAATGGAATACTCCTGTGCAATAAGAAATGATGAATAGGCAGATTTCAGAAAAACCTGGAAAGATTTTTACAAAGTGATGCAAAGTGAAATCAGGAGAACATTGTACACAGTATCAGCAACATCATGTGACGATCAACTATAAATGACTCAGCTCTTCTCAGCAACAAAATAATCAAAGACAAGTACAAAGGACTCACAAAGGAAAATGCTATCCATATCCAGATAAAGAACTGATGGGCTCTGAATGCAGAATGAAGCATTTTAAAAAATTTACATTATCCTTTCTCATGTTTTTTTTTCCTTTTAATCTATGTCTTCTTCCACAACTGTGACAAATACTGAAATATGTATTACATGATAGCACATGTATAAACTGTATCAAACTGTCTACCACTTTCAAAAGAGGGGAGGGGAGGAAGGGAAGGAGAAAAATTTGGAATACAGGCAGGCTGGGAAGGTGCAGTGCGGCCGGCTGCCTGCAGCTGGCAGAGGAAGGCCCGGAAGGGACCTGATCAACTCGGAGGGCAAGTCTTCCCACCAACCAAAAGGGCCACTACCAGGCCTATAACAAAAGGGCTGGGACTGGAAAGAGCAAGGTAAGAAGCAAATACTGGGGTCCCTGTCCTGGACAGAAAACACTCCTGAGGCTACCACTTCATAGCCCAGAAATTAAAAAAAAAAAAAAAGCCCCTTTCAGGGCCCCCAAAGACCAGGATGACAGAGTGAACCTCACTTGCTCCAACCCACCCCCCCCCCCCCCCCCCCGGAAAACATAGTAACTCTTGCCCCAGGGCAAAACCCTCTACAGTAAAGGCTTGGGATCTTAGAGGAAGGGCGTGGCTAGGACCCTGCCTTAAAATGGGTAGAAAGCAGACTACAAAGACAAAGACTCTGGAGTCCTTTACTATCCTCAGAGGGAGGAACCAAACTCAGAGGGAGACAATGTGGACTCCATACCCACAGCTGAAACATCAACAGGGAATGGGTCCCAAGCACAGAAGGCTCTCCTAGATGAGCTCAAAAGGAACTTTGAAAACAAAATGAGAGAGATAAAAGAAAAAATGAATAATTCTTTCAAAACCAAAATAGCAGAATTAGAAAAACAGAATTATAAAAACATTATAATGAGGAAAACCTCTCCCTAAAAAGAAAAGTGTATGATATGGAAAAGGAGCTCCAAAAGTTAACCAAGGAAAATGATTTGCTAAAAAGTAGAATCAACCAAATGGAAACAAATAACTCTATGAGGAACCAAGAATTAGTCAAGCAAAACAACAAGAATGAAAAATTAGAAAAAGAGCTAAAATACCTCAAAGAAAAAATAACTGACCTGGAAAACAGATCCAGGAGAGATAATCTGAGAATCATAGGCCCACCAGAAAATCATGATGAAAAAATGAACCTTGACAACATTCTCCAAGAGCCCATTAAGGAAAACTGCCCTGAGATACTAGAACCTGAGGGTAAAATAGAAATCGAGAGAATCCACCCGACACCTGCTGAAAGAGATCCCAAACTGAAAAGTCCTCAAAATGTTGTGGCCAAACTCCAGAACTACCAGATAAAAGAGAAAATACTTCAAGTGGCCAGAAAGAAACAATTCAAATATCGAGGGTCCACATTGAGGATTGCACAGGATTTGAGAGCCTCTACACCGAAAGATTGGAGGCAGTGGAATACAATTTTCTGGAAGGCAAAAGAGCTTGGGTTACAACCAAGGATCACATACCCAGCGAGACTGAGCATATTCTTCCAGGCAAAGAGATGGGCATTCAACTACATAACAGAGTTCCAGACCTTCTTGATAAAAAAGCCAGAACTCAATGGAAAATTCAACCTCCAATTATGAGATACAACAGTGACTTAGAAAGGTATACAAGGAAAACACACACACACACCCTGCTATTTGATAAGAGCAAACTGGTTATAGACAAGTAGAGGGTATGAGTATAAAATACACAAAATGATGATATAAAAAAATCTTATTAAGGGTTACAAAGGGATTGCAATGGAAGAAAGGGAATGAATAAAGTGGAAAAGGGTAAATTATGCCACAGATAGAGGCATAAAGACTGTATAGCAGAGGAAAAGAAGGGAGGGAGATGGGAATCATATGAGCTTTTTCCTCATTGGTTCTGGTACAAGGAGGGAATAACAACCAGTTAAGCATAGGACTCTATGGAAAAGAAATGCAAAAAGTATCATTTTAGAGGAAAAGAGGAGAGGGAGAGGAGTTTCGCATGAGATTTGTTCCTGTCACTCTTGGTGTGAAGAAGAAATAACATACTTCATTAAGTATAAAAATATCCTACAGGCAGTAGGAGGGGGAGAGGGCTAGGAAAGGGGGGTGGGAGTGGTTTGTAGGGAGGGAAGAAAAAAGGGGAAAGGGAAGGAAAAGGGAGGGGGGCTGATAAAGGAATACTGAGGGAGGCAGTGGTCAAAAGGAAAACTATTAAGGGGGAGAAGGGAGAAGGGGGGAAAAATATGAACATTGACAGGGGTGGGAATAGGATGGAGGGAAAGAAACAGATAACAATCATAACTGTAAATGTGAATGGAATGAACTCTCCCATAAAACAGAGGCAGATAGCAGAATGGATTAGAAATCATAATCCTACAATATGCTGTTTACAAGAAACACATCTGAAACAGAAGGATACACACAGGGTAAAGGTAAAAGGCTGGAGTAAAATATTTCATGCCTCAGATAAAGTAAAAAAAGGAGGGGTAGCAATCCTTATTTCAGATAAAGCAAAAGCAAAAATTGACCTAATTAAAAGAGATAAGGAAGGAAACTATATCCTGTTAAAAGGCACTATCGAGAATGAAGCAATATCATTACTTAACATATATGCACCGAGTGGTGTAGCATCCAAATTCCTAGAGGAGAAGGTAAAGGAATTAGAGGAAGAAATAGATAGCAAAAGTATTCTAGTGGGAGACTTTAATCTCCCCCTCTCTGAACTTGATAAATCCAACCTCAAAATAAACAAGAAAGAAGTTAAGGAGGTGAACAGGGTTTTAGAGAGGGTAGGTATGATAGACCTCTGGAGAAAAGTGAATGGGGATAAAAAGGAATATACCTACTTCTCAGTGGTACATGGCACATACGCAAAAATTGACCATGTACTAGGACATTAAAACCTCACAATTCAGTGCATAAAGGCAGAAATAATAAATGCATCATTCTCAGATCATGATGCAATAAAAATTAAATGCAATAAAGGGCTAGGGAAAGACAGACTAAAAACGAATTGGAAATTAAACAAATCCTAATGAATAAGTGGGTCAAACAAGAAATTATAGAAACAATCAGTAATTTCATTCAAGAGAATGATAATAATAAGACAACATACCAAAATTTGTGGAATACATTAAAGGCAGTTTTTAGGGGAAGTTTTATATTCCTGAGTGAATACATGATTAAATTAGAGAAAAGGGAGCTGAATGAATTGGGCATGCAATTGAAAAAACTAGAAAAAGAACAAATTCAAAATCCCCAATTAAATACTAAATTAGAAATATTGAATACCAAAGGAGAGATTAATAAAATTGAAATTAAGAAAACTATTGAATTAATAAATAAAACCAAGAGCTGGTTTTATGAAAAAACCAACAAAATTGATAGACCCTTAGTCAATATGATAAAAAAAGAAAGAAGAAAACCAAATTATGAGTATCAAAAATGAAAAGGGTGAATCTACCTCCAATGAAGAGGAAATCAAAACATAATTAGAAATATTTTTCGCAATTGTATGCACATAAATTTGACAATCTTAGGGAAATGGATGAATATTTACAAACATACAAGTTGTCCAGATTAACTGAAGAGGAAGTAAATTACTTAAATAATCCCATCTCAGAAAAAGAAATTGAACAAGCCATCAGTCAACTCCCTAGGAAAAAATCTCCAGGGCCAGATGGATTCACTACTGAATTCTATCAAACATTTAAAGAACAATTGATTCCAATACTCTACAAACTATTTGAGAAAATTAGTGAAGGAGTCCTACCAATTTTTTTTATGACACAAATATGGTACTGATAGCTAAATCAGGAAGAGATAAAACAGAGAAAGAAAATTATAGACCAATCTCCCTCATGAATATAGACGCAAAAATTCTAAATAAAATACTAGCAAAAATACTACAGAAACTTATCTCAAGAATAATACACTTTGATCAGGTAGGATTTATTCCAGGAATGCAAGGATGGTTTAATATTAGGAAAACCCTCAGTATAATTGATCATATCAACAATAAAACTAGCAGAAACCACATGATCATCTCAATAGATGCAGAAAAGGCTTTTGATAAAATATGACATCCATTCCTATTAAAAACATTAGAAAGTATAGGAATAAATGGAGCCTTCCTTAAAATAATAGGTAGCATCTATTTAAAGCCATCAGCAAGTATTATATGTAATGGGGAGAAGCTAGAAGCATTTCCCATAAGATCAGGGGTGAAACAAGGGTGTTCACTATCACCCCTCTTATTCAATCTGGTACTAGAAATGTTAGCAGTAGCAATTAGAGAAGAAAAAGAAATCAAAGGAATCAATGTAGGCAAAGAAGAGACAAAGCTATCACTCTTTGCAGATGATATGATGATATACTTAAAGAATCCTAGAGAATCAAGTAAAAAACTACTTGAGACAATAAATAAATTTGGCAAAGTTGCAGGATATAAAATAAACCCACATAAATCCTCGGCATGCCTGTACATTTCTAATGAAATTCAACAGCAAGAGATAGAAAGAGAAATCCCATTTAAAGTTACAGTAGACATTATAAAATATTTGGGAATCTACCTGTCAAAACAAACCCAGGACCTATATGACCACAACTACAAAACACTTTTCACACAAATAAAGTCAGATCTAACTAATTGGAAAAATATCAATTGCTCATGGCTGGGTCGAGCTAATATAATAAAAATGACAATTTTACCTAACTTAAATTATATATTTAGTGCCATACCAATTAATTTACCAAAAAACTTCTTTATAGAGCTAGAAAAAATAGTAACAAAATTCATTTGGAAGAATAAGTGGTCCAGAATATCAAGGCAATTAATGAAAAGAAATGCTAGGGAAGGTGGACTAGCTATACCAGATTTCAATCTGTATTATAAAGCAGCAGTCATCAAAACTACTTGGTACTGGCTGAGTAATAGAGGAGTGGATCAATGGAATAGATTAGGCACACGAGATTCAGAAGTCAACGACTATAGTAATATATTGTTTGATAAACCCAATGACCCCAGTTTTTGGGATAAGAACTCACTATTTGACAAAAACTGCTGGGAAAACTGGAATATAGTATGGCAGAAACTGACCATTATCTAACACCATATACCAAAATTAAGTCTAAATAGGTATAAAGGTTGATACTGTAAGCAGTCTCCTAAAACAAGGAATAGTTTACCTATCAGACTTGTGGAGAGGGAAAGACTTTATGACTAAACAAGAATTAGAGAACATTATAAAATGTAAAATGGATAATTTTGACTACATGAAATTGAAAAGCTTCTGTACAAACAAAGCCAATGTAACCAAGATTAAGAGGGAGGTGGGAAATTGGGAAAGAATCTTTACAACCTATGTCTCTCACAAAGCACTCATTTCTAAAATATACAGAGAATTGAGTCAAATTTATAAGAATACAAGTTATTCCCTAATTGATAAATGGTCAAAGGATATAAACAGGCAGTTTTCAGAGAAAGAAATTAAGGATATCTATAAGCACATGAAGAAATGCTCTAATTCACTATTGATTAGAGAAATGCAAATCAAAACAACTCTGAGGTACCACATCTCACCAGTCAGATTGGCTAAGATGACAACACAGGAAAATGACCAATGCTGGAGAGGATGTGGGCAAACTGGAACACTAATGCATTGTTGGTGGAGTTGTGAACTGATCCAGCCTTTCTGGAGAGCAATCTGGAATTATGCCCAAAGGGCTATAAATACTTTCATACCCTTTGATCCAGCAATACCACTCCTGGGGTTATATCCCAAAGAGATCATAGAAGTGGGAGAAAGACCCACACGTAAAAAAATGTTTGTAGCAGCCCTTTTTGTGGTGGCAAAGAATTAGAAATTAAGGGGGTGCCCATCAATTGGAGAATGGCTGAACAAGTTGTGGTATATGCATGTTATGGAATACTATTGTGCTATAAGAAACGAGGAGCAGACGGTCTTCATATTTACCTGGAGAGGCTTACACAAACTGATGCTGAGTGAGAAGAGTAGAACCAGGAGAAATTTGTACACAATTACAGACACAATGTATGTGTGATGACCAACTTTGATAAACTGGACTCCTCTCATCAATGCAGTGATACAAGTCAATCCCAAAAGACTCATGATGGACAGAAATATGTGCATCCAGAGAAAGAACTAGAAAGAAATGAGTTTATATCCAGGTGGAAGCAAAATACCTGATCTTCTTCCTTCTCTTATTTGGTTTTGTGTCCTCTTTACCATTTTTCATTCCAGCTGATACAATCCGTCTTTATAACCTGACTAATGTATAATGTGAAAGTATTTACCGATCCTATATTTGACTATATGCCGCCATGGGGAGAAGGGGAGGGAGGGGGACAAAACATGAAACTCAAGCAATTGTGGAATTGAATTCTGTAAACTAAAAGGAAACAAACAAATTAATTTTTTAAAAAAGTCTTGTAAAAATGAATACTAAAAATGTTCTTGATATGTAATTAGAGAAAATAAAATACTATTTAAAATAAAAAAGAACAATCTTAGAGTGGGAAAAAACTATTATCTATAATACATGAAGCCTATCAAAGTAATTTAGATGATTTGTTTATGTAAAACAAACCCTAACTCAGAACAGGTGACTGTAGACTCATGTGCAGCATCAGTCATTAGTTCTTACTTCTCCTGTAACACTGCAGTTCTGGGGATGCACAGTAACTTTTACACTAAAAGATAAAAATATTTCACAAGGCATTATTTGTCACTCAGTGTGGGGCTCACAGAAGGAATGAATTTGTGTGTTTACCCAACTTAACTTGATTTTGTGGGTACCAGTGGTAAAGTCATCTCGTAGAAATACATTCAGGTACCTTATGCATTAGCTTCCACCCATGACCCACCTTAACCCTGTCATTCCATAACCTTTTCTGAGCATACTTATTAATACAGGCAATGAAGGCATAAGGGATAGACCACTAGACGCAAGAAGACCTAAGTTCAAATCTTACTTTGCACATACCGTTTGACTCTGCACAAATTATTTAACCTCTGAGATCCTCAGACAACTCTCTAAGACTATCTGTGGCAAAGGTACCAAAATGCACTGGGACAGGAATGTTTTTCAACAGGACCTTTTCATGAAAGAAATCGTAGATCCTGTGATTAGCATATGCATTTATCTTTGGTATGGAATGACTATCCTGTGTAGGTCATCACATTTATGACTCAAAAAAGCCTCTCGCATTCCTTTTGCCACAGTTAGCAACTGGTTTTTATTCAGTTAATAACACCCAACTATATGATTTTTTAAGTTTCAGTGTCGATAGGCAGTTCTCTCACTTAACTCCTTTATAAATCTGGGTCAACCTTAAGGGTGAATCCCTTCCTCCACATCACTTCTTTACTATGCTGCCTGCATATCAGAAAATGCTGATGATCACTGAAGTTGGTGGGGGAGTCAGGAATTATGGGCAAGGTCGGAGCAGTTAGGAAGGCAGAAAGAAACAGAATAGTGAGAGCTCCAAAACCCAAAGTACCTCAGGCCAAAGTTCCCAGAATGTCTGAGAGAAGGATAAATGTTTTTCCCCCTGGGTTTTTGGTCTTTCCTTTGAATTGGGGTTGTTATACTGGGACCCATGAAGCCTCCCAAGAGTTCTGTAGATAGATTTATAGAAGTCTTTGAACTTGGACAGGAAAAATACATTATTTTCACTAGCCTCTAGCCAAAACTTAGTATTTTCAAAATCTATTTTGAAACATTAGTCAAAGAAGGTATCCATAGGCTACCACACTGCCACACAGCAGTCACAAAAAATAAATTGACAACCCTCATTTTAGAAGAAGAAGCATTTAGGTGGAAAGTGGAACCCTTATTATAGAAATGAACGAGTGTTATAGAGTCAGACTGTTAAATTTTCAGTGTATTATTCCTTGGAAATCAGTAAATGCTACAAATCAAGACTTGATTCGTGGATGAGAGGGCAGAGCCAAGATGGCAGAGTAAAAGCACAACCTTCCCGTGGCTCTGGCTTCCACCTTCCACAATCCAAAGGGGACTCTAAACAAACTTTGGAGCTGCAGAACCCACAAAATGACACAGAGAAGCTAACCTCCCACTGAGGACAGCCCAACAGGCCAGCAGGAATCCAGTGCAGCACTCTGGGAGCCGAGCCCAGCCCCATGATGAGGCTTTAGCCCCAAGGCGGGCCTGACCAGCCACCTGCCAGAGGGACTCCAGATCTGCAGCAGCTGTGGCCTTTCCAGATTTTTCAACACATAGATACGGAGGACAAAGTGAGAGGCCAGTGCAGTCTGGACTTTGGGACCAGTAAGTGGGAGTGAGTGGCTGTTACCCTCGGGTGAGAAGCCACTGAGCCACCAGCACAGCTAGCCAGAGCCACATGGCAGCTTCAGCTCCTGGCCTGCAGAGTGTAGGGGGACCAAGCACCAGTCTGAGGAGTAATCACTCTTGCTTTAACCTGCTTGGATCTGGATTGCAGTCTAGGGTGAGGTCCTGGGGTGTGTGTCCAGCTTGCCAAAGCATGTGGAGGCCTCAGAGACAGCACCATATAATACCTCTGGCAGCTGAGAAAACCCCAGCGTTTGGGACGAAAGCTCCCATCTGGTGGCAGAGTCCTACTGTGGCAAAAAGCCCAAAAGTCAAGTAATTGAGTGGCAAAATGAGCAGGCAAAGGAAACAAGGCAGATAGAAGATTCCAATATTACAATACTATTTTGGGGACAAAAAGGAGCAAAGCATGGAACAGGAGGAAGACAGTGAAGTCAGAACTCCTGCACCAAAAGCTTCAAAGGAAAAGACAAGCTGATTACAGGCCATAGAGGATGTTAAGAAGCAGATAAGAAAAGTGGAGGAAAAATAGGGAATAGAAATGAGAACAATGTAAGAAAATTATGAAATGAGAGTCAACAGCCTGACTGAGGAAAATAATACCTTAAAAAACAGACTGACTCAAATGGCAAAGGAGGCTCAAAAAGGCAATGAGGAGAATGCCTTAAAAAGCCCAATTTGCCAGATGGAAAAAGAATCTCAAAAGCTCAATGAGGAGAATGATTGCTTCAGAATAAGATTGGAGCAAATGGAAGCTAATGGCTTTATGAGAAATCAAGATGCTGTTAAACAGATACAAACAAATGAAAGAATAGAAAGCAATGTGAAATATCTCATGGGAAAAACCACTGACCTGGAAAATAGATCCAGGAGAGATCATTTAAAAATTATTGGACTACCTGAAAGCCATGACTAAAGTAAGAACCTAGAAATCATCCTCCAGGAAGTTCTCAAAGAAAACTGCCCTGATGTTTTCGTATCAGAGGGCAAAATCAAGGTTGAAAGAATCCACAGATCACCTCCTGAAAAAGATCCCAAAAAGAAAACTCCTAGGAATATTATATCCAGGTTCCGGAATTCCCAGATTAAGGAGAGAATATTACAAGCAGCCAGGAAGAAACAATTTGAATATTGTGGAAACACAATCAGGATAACCCAAGATCTGGCAGGTTCTACTCTGAGGCATCGAAGGGCTTGGAATATGATATTCCGGAGGGCAAAGGATCTGGGATTAAAACCAAGAGTCACCTACCCAGGAAAACTGAGTATCATGCTTTACCCCCAATTTACCCCCAATATGTCTCTCCCCATCTCTCCCAGGGGAAAATATGGTCATTCAGTGGAATAGAGGACTTTCAAGCATTCTTGCTGAAAAAAAAAAACACAGAGTTGAATAGAAAATTTGACATTCAGATACAAAAAGGAAGAGAAGCATGAGAAGGTAAAGAGGGAAAAGAAAACAAAAGGAACTTATTAAAGTTGAACTATTAACATTCCTATATGGAAAAAAAAATTATAACTTATTAAAATTTTCTCAGTAGTTGAAGGGAATAGAAATATATATATATATATATATATATATATATATATATATATATATATA
>NW_027187309.1:9897226-9931457 GCF_028583685.1 Petaurus breviceps papuanus | reverse complement strand
ATATATATATATATATATATATATATATATATATATATATATATATACCGTGTTTCCCCGATAATAAGACACTGTCATTAATTTTTTTGGAAATAAAAACACCAAAGGGCTTATTTTCAGGGGAGGGCTTATGTTGTCCTGCCTCAGCTCTCCTCCGCGGCACTGCTCTCAATGGCGCCAGCAAGCAAATGACACGCTCACTGCTGCAGCTCTGTTTGGATGCAGCTCGGAGCACGGCGTGCGTTTCACCCGGTGGCGGGGGGGACGGTGCATACAGAGGGTACCGTAATGTAGCGTGTAGCGCAGGGGATCACCTTCACTACAGTAGCAATCTCAATAGGGCTTATTTTTGGGGGAGGGCTTATTTTAGAGGAATCTTACACAGTAAGGGGAGGGCTTATTTTCGGGATAGGTCTTATTATCGGGGAAACACGGTATATTTATATATATATATGAGGGTATATGGGCATATGAATACATATGTGAATGTGTGTATATATGTTTACAGGTATACACAGAGGGCACAGGACCAATTTAACAGGAAGGGATGATACTTAAAAGGTGAAATTAAGAGGTGAGAGAGGAATATAATGAGAGGAGATGGGGAGAGACATATTGGGGGTAAACTATCTCATATAGAAGAGGCAAGGGAAAATGGTTACAATGGAGGGGAAAAATAGGAAGGCAAAAGGGAATGGGTCAACCTTATTCCCATTGTATCTGGCTTGAGGAGGGAGTGAAATACACACTAAATAGGGTATCTCACCCTCCAGGATAATAGGGGGGGAAGGGGATGAGAGGGGGGATGATGGAAGGGAGGGCAGGCTGGGGGGGGAGGGTAGTTGGAAGCACCCACTTTTGAAAAGGGATGGGATCAAAGTAGAGAATAGCACAAGTGGGAGGTGGGATAGGAGGGAGGGAAATATAGTCAGTCTTTTACAATATATCTACTATGTTATTGTTTTGCATTAGCCACACATATACATCCTAAACTGAACTGCTTATCTTCCCAGTAAGGGTGTGTGACAAGGGAGGAAGGGAATGAATCTGGAATTGAAAGTTTTAAAATCAAATATTCAAATATACATATGTATATATATGTCTGTGTGTTTGTGTATATATATATATATATATATATATATATATATATATATACTATTATTAATACCATGTTACATGTAATTGGGAAATAAGATGTGCAGGCACTGAGGCATAGAGATCCACTGGAAAAGTCGAAAGGGGTTTGGGAGAAAATATTGGAGAGAGCAGATTGGAGGAGGGTATATCCTGTGGGACTGCTATTTTGGGGCAGTGGGTAGGGGAAAAACGGGGAGAAAATTTGTAACTCAAAATCTGGCAGAAATGAATGATGTAAATCAGAAGTTAATAAAGCATTAAAAAAAAAAGAAAAAAGGAAATACTGATGAAGCTGTTCAGGGAGCTAGATGTGAAACCCATAGTCAGTCTGTACTGCTAGGTCCTAATGAGTGCTAATAATAAATCCCATGAAGTAGTCTTTGTGTAAAAAAAAAAAAAAAGACTTGATTTGTTATTTTTATTTCTAGGCTTAAGAAAACGATGGAAAAAATGTTAACAATGCAGATTAAATTTAAAAGTGTGTCCTGTGTATTTTTTTTTAACTAATGAGTTGGTTGTTAAACATTTTGCCAACATACCACTAATTCTAGGCATGAGGTTATACAATGCAAAAGCAATGGTTGGGGAATAGATGATTGTGTACAAGAAATGACAAGGTCAAAATCACTGGGCTATAGAGTACATGGAAGGGAGGTAAGTCTAAGAAAGCTACAAAGGCAAGAAGGGATCAGGTTATAAAGGGCTTTAAATGATCTGAACTTTAGGAAGACCGCTTTGTCAGCTGAGTGGAGGATGGGCTAGACTGAGGAGAAACTTGAGGTAAGGAGACCGCCTAGAAGGCTATTGCTTTAATCCAGGCCAGAGGTGATAAGGACTTGCATCAGGGTGGTAGCTGTGTGAGAAGACAGAAGAGAATATATATACAGTAAAGGTAGAAACAAAAAGAGTCCACAAAGAGATTAGATATGTGGACTGAGTATGAATGAGTAGTTGAGTATAATACTTAAATTGTGAGACTGGGTGACTGTGGAGGATGATGGCACCAATAACAGGAAATGGGAAAAAGGAAGGTTTTTCAAGAAGGTTTAAAAGTTCTATTTTAGATTTGAGTTTGAGATGTCCATGGGATATTGAGGATAATGCTGATGATGTAGGAAAAAGAAGTCAGAGCTAGGTAAATGGATCTGAGAATCACCTGCATAGGGATGATAATTGAATCTATAGGAACTAAGATCATCAATGGAGAGAGTATAGAAGTAGAAGAGAATAGTTATCCTTTTCATATGGTAGGGGTTAGGGGTGTGGTGCCCCTATGATCTGGAAAATCCATATAAAATTTATTGGCTCTCTATACTAGAGAAGAAATCTGAATTATTATGTTATTAAAAGATAAAATAAGTTGATATTATACAATAATACGCATATATTTTATACACCTGACTTTCTAAACTTTTTCTGTATTTTTTGCTGACCTTTGTATGTCATCTGCAGCTTCTGCCAAACTTCCCCAAAATTCGCATTTAATTTCTTATGCTGTCCCACAATATATTGAAACCACACTGGGGAAAGTCATGAAATAGATGGGATAACTGTAAAGTCTAGGACAGAACCTTGGGGTTCACCAGTGCTTAGTGGGAATGACCTGGAGAAAGACCCAGCAAAGGAGACTGAGAAGGAGCTATCAGATAGGTAGCAGGAAAACCAGGAGATAGCAGTGTCATGAAAATTTAAAGAGGAGAGAGTATACAGAAGAGGGTGATAAATAGTGCCAAAAGTTGCAAAGGTCAAGAAGAAAGGAGAAAATGAGAGTGAGGGTTGATTAAGAGAGGAAATACATTTGAAAGAGAAAGACGTGCAGAGTTAAAATATGCTGCTACAGCAAAATCTATTATACTTTAGTTGAAGTAAAAAACGAAAAGGTATGGCTCACAATCATGATCTTGGACAAAGCAACAACAAAAAGAGGCCAAGTAAAAAGAGAAACTAGAGCTTTCTGAAGGGTACCATAGACAATGAATTCATAGCAATAGTAAACATATATGTATTAAATGGCATAGTATACAAATTCATAAAGGAAATGTTAACGAGTTACAAGGAGAAAGAGACAAAACCATAACAATAGAGAACCTCAATTTGCCTGTCTCATACCTAAATTGGTCTAACCAAAAAAATAATACAATTTGAAATGAAGGGTGTGAATAGAATTCTAGAAAATTCTTCATTTCCCATCAGTTGCTCTGTTTGCTTTCAACTTCAACATCATCATTCCCTGGTCCCTCCCCTGTACCAGGATTAGCTCATTGTCAGGAAATTTATCATAGGGATTGCTTCAGCTTTGATACTCACACCTCATCAGTAACCCAGAGCAATCTACCTCTCTGATTGGAGGGCTGAGCAAAAACCTTCTCCCTAAGCCTCCCTCTTTAGAAAGCTCAGAATTCCCATGCATCTCTTCATTTTCTACCAGCTACTCTGCTTGGTTTAGACTCCAACATCACCATACCCTAGTGCTGGATATATTCTGCTCCCCACCTGCTTTGTGATTATTGTCTTTTCCTAAAGATTATAAACTCCTTGAATTCAGAGTTCATCTTTCATTTTATTATTAGTATGACCAGAGCTTAGCATAATGCCTGACACATAGCAGGATCTTGATAAATATTTCTGAAATTGTAATGTAGAAAAGTGAGCGATGATGGAACTATGGAGATAATGAATGGGCAAATAAAGGAGTATGCATATACTCATACATGACATAATGTCACATGTTTAAAAATTTTTTAAAACTTTATTTACTTTTAGTTTCCAACTTCAGTTCCACAAGTTTTTGAGTTCCAAATTTTCTTCCCCCTCTTCCCTATGCAATCCAATATAGGTTCTACATATACCTTCACATTAAACATCAGTCAAGTGGTAAAGAAGAACTATAACCAATGGAATGACCAACGAGGAAGAAGAAAGAAAACGAAAGAGAGAGCAATTAGTTTGTTTCAATCTGCATTCAGACTCCATAATTCTTTCCTTGGATGTGGATAGCCTTTTCCATCATGAGTCCTTAGGAGTTGTCATATAACCTTGTATTGCTGAGAAGAGCCCAGTCTATCAAAATTAGTCATCACAGATACAATGTGCCTGTAATTGTGTACAGTGTTCTCCTGGGTATGCTCCCCTTACTCAGCATCAGTTTATATAAGACTCCAAGTTATTATGAAGCCTGTCTGCTCCTTATTTCTTATAGCAAATTGTATTCCATTACATTCATATAACATAACTTCCCACAACTGATGGGCATTCCCTTGATTTCCAGTTCTTTGCCACTATAAAAAGTTGCTATAAATATTTTTATACATACACGTCCTTTTCCCATTTGTATGATTTCTTTGGGATACAGCCCTGGAAGTGGTATTACTGGGTCGAAGGACATGTACATTTTTATAACCTGTTGGGCACAATTCCAAACTGCTCTCCAGAATGGCTGGATCAGATCACAACTCCACCAACAATGCATTAGTGTTCTAATTTTCCCACACCTCCAGCATTTTTCATTTTCGTTTTGTTGTGTTAGCCAATCTGAAAGGTAAGATGTGGTACTTCAGAGTTGTTATGATTTGCACTTCTCTAATCAACAGTGATTTAGAGCATTTTTTCATATAATTATAGATATCTTTAATTTCTTCCTCTGAAAACTGCCTGTTCATATCCTTTGACCATTTATCAATTAGGGAATGACTTGTATTCATTTTTTTGGAGGGGGGAAGGCAAGGCAATTGGGGCTAAGTGACTTGCCCAAGGTCACATAGCTATTGTGTCAAGTGTCTGAGGCCAAATTTGAACTTAGGTCCTCCTGACTCCAGGATCGGTACTCTATTCACTCTGCCACCTAGCTGCCCCAACTTGTATTCTTATAAATTTGACTCCGTTTTCTGTATATTTTAGAAATGAGGCCTTTATCAGAGACACTGGTTGTAAAAATTCTATCCTAATTTTCTACTTCCCTCCTAATCTTGGTTACATTGGCTTTGTACAAAACTTTTTGAATGTAATTAAATCAAAATTAAACATTTTGCATTTTTGTAATGCTATCTCTTGTTTGGTCATAAAATTATTCCCTTCTCCATAAATCTGTCAGGTAAACTATTCCTTGTTCTCCCAGACTGCTTATAGTATCAGCCTTTATATCTAAATTGAGAATCCATTTTGACTTAATTTTAGTATATGGTATAAGATATTGGTCTATGCCCAGTTTCTACCATACTATTTGGCAGTTTTTGTCAAATAGTAAGTTCTTATACCAGAAGCTGGGGTCTTTGGGTTTATCAAACATAGGTTACTATAGTCACTGACTACTGTGTCCTATGTACCTAATATATTCCACCGATCCACCACTCTATTTCTCAGTCAGTACCAAATGGTTTTAATGACTGCTGCTTTATAATACATTTTAAAATCTGTTATGGCTAGGCCACCTTCCCTTGAATTATTTTTTTTCTCATGAATTCCCTTGATATTCTGAACATTTTGTTCTTCCAAATGAATTTTGTTATTATTTTTTTCTAGCTCTGTAAAATAATTTTGTGGTAGTGTGATTGGTATAATTGGTATAATAATAGGTAAAATTGTCATTTTTATTATCTTAGCTCAGCCTAACCATGAGCAACTAATATTTTTGCAATTATTTAGATCTGACTTTATTTGTGTGAAAAATGGGTTTGTTTTGGCAGGTAGACTCCCAAATATTTTATAATATCTACAGTAACTTTAAATGGAATTTCTCTATTTCTTGCTATTGGGCTTTGTTAGAAATATATACGAATGCTGAGGATTTATGTGAGTTTATTTTATATCCTGCAACTTTGCTAAGGTTATTTATTATTTCTAGTAATTTTTTAGTTGATTCTCTAAGTATATCATCTGCAAAGAGTGAAAGCTTAGTCTCTTCTTTGCCTATTCTAATTCCTTCAATTTCTTTTTCTTCTCTTATTGCTACAGCTAACATTTCTAGTACAAAATTAAATAACGGGTGATAGTGGACATGCTTGTTTCACCCCCAATCTTATTGGAAATGCTTCTAGCTTATTTCCATTACATATAATACTTGCTGATGGTTTTAGGTACATGCTACTCATCATTTTAAGGAAGACTCCATTTATTCCTATGCTTTGTAGTGTTTTTAATAGGAATGGGTACTGTATTTTTGTCAAAAGACTTTTCTGCATCTATTGAGATAATCATATGGTTTCTACTAGTTCTGTTGTTGATATGATTGATTATGCTGATATTTTTTCCTAATATTGAACCAGACTTGCATTCCTGGAATAAATCCTAACTGACCAAAGTGTATTATTCTGGTGATAAGTTGCTGCAATCTTTCTGCTAATATTTTATTTAATTTTTTTGTATTTATATTCATTAGGGAAATTGATCTGTAATTTTCTTTCTCTGTTTTGGCTTTTCCTGATTTAGGTATCAGTACCATATCTGTGTCATAAAAAGAATTTGGTAGGACTCCTCCAATTTTCTCAAATAGTCTATAAAGTATCAGAGTTAATTGTTCTTTAAATATTTGATAGAATTTGCTTGTAAATCCATCTGGCCCTGGAGATTTTTTCCTAGGGAGTTCACTGATGGCTTATTCATTTTTTTTTTCTGAGATGGGGTTAAGTATTTTACTTCCTCTCCTGTTAATTTGGACATTTATATTTTTGTAAATATTCATCCATTTCACTAAGACTGTCAAATTTATTGGCATATAATTGGGCAAAATAATTCCTAATTATTGTTTTAATTTCCTCTTCATCGGAGATAAAGTCACCCTTTTTATTTTTGATACTGGTAATTTGGTTTTCTTCTTTCAATCAAACTGACTATAGATTTATCGATTTTATTCTTTTTTTTCATAAAACCAACTCTTAGTTTTATTTATTAGCTCAATATTTTTTTAATTTCAATTTTATTAATCTCTCCTTTAGTTTTCAGTGTTTCTAACTTAGTATTTAATTGGGGATTTTCAATTTGTTCTTTTTCTAGCTTTTTAAGCTAGTTCAATTTCTTTTTCTAAGATTAGGTTAAAATCCTCTTATTTTCTGATCAGTTGACCTGGGCATTTTATATTTTTATAAATGTTCATCCATTTCATTTAGATGATCAGAGAGAGAGACAGAGAGAGAATTGTGGGGGGCCAGAGTTGCTGAGAGAGACAACTGCCAGCCAAAGCCACCCAGAATGCTGAGGGCCAGTTGGAGATACCCAGGACTTTTGAGAACTGCCACCCAGAGCTGCCGAGAACCGAGGAGGAACGACTGTGGTGCTGGTATTTTTTCTGTCTGTTTTGGTGTTATTTTGCCAGATGTGTCTCCTGGTAAGGACAGTGCTGTTGTTTCAGAGCTCCTGGAACCTTGCTGTTGGTTCAGCAGCCCTGAAGGAGGATTTTCTTGTTGTATGTTTACAGAAATCCTGGAGGAGGGTCTTGCTGATGTTTTCAGGGCTCCTGAGACTGTTCTGCAGGCAGAGAGTGAATTGATGAGGATGCTGGCAAGGTATATTGTGGCTTTGTTAAGCTTTGTCTTCCCAGGACCAGGGATTGCTGAGAACTTGCCTCTGGTCAAGATGAATAAAAGACCTCTCCTTGGGTATTGAGTGTTGTGATGATATAGTAACCTTGTTGTGGCTTAGGGGTAGATGGCCTTTATGCTCTCCACTTCCCCTTTGAGAAGGTGCTTGGTGGTAACTGATGATAACTATAATTCAGTTGTGATCCATGGGTGTAGTACTTTGATTTTTGTGCTTTGTGACTGACCAGAGGAATGTACTTTGTTTATGATTAGAAACTAATCTCCAAATGAATAGAGAAAAGACTTTGTGATTGACTGACTGTACTGCCCAGGGGTGGATTACTTGAACCTTAGTACTCTGTGACTGAATTGAGGACTTACTAAATTATTGAGTTACACATGGTGAATGCTGTATTTTGATTTTCTGTGAATGTTTTGCCCTAATCTGTCACTGAATAAATGGAGTTTGCTATGCTCGTAATCTGAATCTGGAAGTTGCTTGTGCTTAGAGTTACAGTAACTTTGCAAAGAGCAGTTTCAAATGAATGATGAATTTATAAGCCAGAATACAGAGGGTTTAGAATCCAGTGAGAGATGAAAGAAGATCTCTGATTGGTCAGTTTCTCTTAGAAACCTCATTTAATGAAAGTGCTTAGGCCACCTATATCCATGTCTTCTTTCTTCTCTTGATTTGGTTCTCTACTTTCTCGACTTCTTTCTCCACTATGTCCTTTTGAAGGCACTTTAACCTTCCTTTTATGTGTCTTCTTTTTTTATAAGAGACCCTCATTCACGGCTAGGACTGTTTTTTGTTGTTGTTGCTGTTGTTTATGTTCCCAGCACTGAATATAGTACTTGGCACACAGTAATGTTTAATACAAAGTTGTTGACTTGCTGACTTGACTTAAAGAGAACAGAGGTATCGATTGTCGACAGTTTTCTCAAGGAGTTTAGATGATAGGAGATGTAATAGGATAAAAGAGGATAATCAGATGAACTGAAGGCTTTATATGTCTAGGAAAGATAGCTTTTTAAAGGATGGGGAATAGATGTAGATAACAGGGAAGAGGTTATTGAAGAGCTGAGAATGATAGAAGGGATAATCTGCTGGAAAAGATGAGATGGAATGGAATAAAGGGTGCATGTAGAGAGGTTCACCTTGGCAAGGAAAAGGACTACTTCATGTGAGACAGAAGCCAAGGAAGAGACAGCTGAGCAAGAAATTTGAATGAAATGAGATGAGGGCAGAAGCAGGGACTCCAGTTGAATAGCCTCTATTTTGGAAGGGAAAATATATGACCAGGTCCTCAGCTAAGAGGTTGGAGGGAGGGAGTGACATGAGAGACTTGAAGAGGGATAAGAAAGTTTTGAAACTGACTGCAATGAGTGGCTAAAGAATTGATTGGGCAGGTGTAGAAGGATTGCTTAGGGTAACTAGGTGGCACAATGGACAGGGTGTCAGGCCTGAAGTCTGGAATATTCATCTTCCTGAGTTCATATCTGACCTATGAATCACTAGTTGTGTTACCCTGAGCAAGTCACTTAACTCTGTTTACCTCAGTTTTCTCATCTCTAAAATGAGCTGGAGAAGAAAATGACAAACCACTACAGTGTCTCTGCCAGGAAACAAATGTGGTCACAAAGAGTCAGGCACAAATGAAATGACTGAACAACAACACAACAAGAACAACAACAAGATCGCTTGCAACAGGCAACATGGTTTCTTGATTTTTCTCCAGCTCCAATCAGCAACATGTGAATAAGAGTGAAAGTAGTAAATGGTAGGATTAATTCAAGGTTGGGACTCAGAAAAACATGATTGGTGAATAAGGTACGAGAACAAGGGATTCTAACATAGAGGATAATGCAGAATCAAACTGTTTCCCTAAGGTATTGATATAGGAAAGGGAGTGGAGCGTGGCTACTGCAGGTGTGATGGTTTAAGAAAAAAACTGAGGAATGGAAGGATTAGAGATCACAATGAGGATGAGTAACAGGGTTGGAAGTCATGAGGCAGAAAGATGAAATGACAAAATATTATAATAAAAAACAATTTTGGAGTTTAAGATTATGGAACATTTGTGGCTGATGGCAAAAACAAGGGTATGTCCATCTTTAAGTACATGAAGCTGAGTGGAGGAGTAGGTCATAGGAGTTGAGTAGATTGAAGAACTGGTAAATTAGGGTATATGAAGGAGTATCACATATTGATACCTCTAGTCTGGAGTCAGTAGTTGAGGAAAGAAAAACTGTGAACTTAAAAAATGAGGCCTAGAAATGGATCATAGTAGGATCATTTAGAGATATAAGGGACCTTGGAGCTCATCCAGTCCAACACCTTTATTATAAAGTTTAGGAAGGAAAGCCTCTATATATTAGGTGACTTGTCCAAATTCATATAGGTCATAGAAAGCAGAGTCAGAATTTGAATCCAGGTCCAAATACAAATCCACTATTATTTCTACTGTAACATATAGGGAATGACTTTCCCTACTGGAACAGTGGAGATTCAGTGTCCCTTCCATAATATCATGTTGCTTTTCTGTTTGAAGAAATCACAAATCTTTTATAGAAACAAGACATTCTTAAATCTAGCTGAATCAACCTAATGAACTTCTTTTAAAGGTGACCATTTAACTATCTACACTCATCAACAAGTTTTCCCTTTGTATGAGTAATATTTTATATTTAATAGCCTGGGGATCTCAAATTGCTTTAAGCATTTGCCAGTAATATTCACACATTCTTATGAGACAGATGACCAAGGGTTACTTACATTTATTTATTATTACATTTATTTTCCTGATTGGGAAAAAATAAAAAGGTCAAAGTATGCTGAGAGATTTGCCTTGTGACAAATAATGAGTCATCAACGAATCTAACCACTTAACAACACTGTCTTTAAAAAAAAAAATATTATCACAAGATTGGTGTCTTCAGTTCCATATATTTTCAGGCTTCACCAGATTTTAAACCGAAAACTAATTTCTTTCTCATTTGATATTAGCACTACATACTGCAATTGATTTATTAATAAATAGCCCAACCAAGAATGTGGCATAAATAACCATAGCAGTTAGTGATCTTAACAGTTACACTTCCTGAAACTTAAGATCTGAAGCCTACAGGTAAACAAACGATATACTCCATTGTTTCTGTTTAGAACCAGAGATTGCAAAGGGATGAGGGGATCTATCTTTCATGGTTAAATAGCTTAATCCCCCATTTGAAATAACCAGCAACATCTGCTAAGATGTTGTGTTTCAAAAGGAACGGAAAATAATCTTCCCTGGAACTCAATTCTATTTAATTATTTAAAGTTAATAATAAGCCTGGGGTCCTAGGGCCTTTCTACTTCCAGATTTCTTTTGTTAGCCCACATGCCAAGGTTTCTAACTAGAAACTAATGAGCACTGGCAATCTGTATTTATGTTAAAAACCCAAAGAAACATGTTATTTTGAATGGAAGGCATATAATTGGACTTGATTCTAATACTGCTGGGTCATATATTTCCAGGATTCAAGTTTAAAGGAGATTGCTGTACTCTCAGCATTTTGACATTTTTTTCCTTCAAACATTTATTTGTTGAAGTCAAAAGGAAAAATGTTACCCTGTATAGTAGACTTGCTAACACACATTATCTATTAAATTTACCTCATAGGAAGGGAGTAATTAAGATAAGATTAATAGCTAGGAGGCTGTTAAGAATCAGGGTCATTCCTTAAAATATAATGTAGGTCCTCTAGAATTGAGAGAGCACTAAAAGGTCATTTAGTCCTGCCCAGTGGACATACAGTTCTATTCAATGAAATAATTCCCTTTATAACAGCTTTTAATAAGTGGCCACCCCATCTCTTTCAGTATCAGAGAGCTCACTACTTAATAAGGCAGTCCAATTCACTTTTAAACAACTGTGATGATTAGGAATCCAAATCTACTTTCCTATAATTTTCATTTACAAACCAGAAAAACAAATCTAAGCCTCTTTTTACTGAGAGGGAGAATGGCTTTAGAGATAACTGAAGACGGGGATTATGTTTTTCTTCTCCCAAGTCTTCTCTGACAGCCTAAATATACTCAATTTCTTTAATTTTTTTCTGTTATAATATAGTTACCAACCCCTCTCAACCTCCTCACTGCCTTCTACTGGACATACTCTAGCTTAGGTATTAACAACAGTCTTCCCTTCAGTTACTATACTTAATTTTTCTTGGTATATATAATGAAGATGATTCAAGATTATAGGAGGGAAAGTAACCTTACAATTTTAATTTTTATGATGCTGCTTTTCCTCTGAATGATGTACTAAAATTGAACAAACATTTGTTAAGTATGTACTATGTGGAAAATATACAGAGCAATGAAAAAACTTGGAGTTAGGTGATCTGCACTTCAATCCCTGTCAAGCTGCTTCCTACCTATGTGACTGTGGTATTACTGTGTTGATTACTTAATGTTTCCAGATTTGGGGTTCTTCTTGAGTAAAATGGTTATAACAATTTTGTCTCTTTCTACTTCATAAAGTTGTTGAGAATATTGAAGAGATAACGTGTGAAAAGGCATTTGTTAACTAAGGCATTACATAAACAATTATTAGAATTATTATTCATAATGACTACATCACCTATTTCTAGGTCACATAACATGAGGCATGAATTTTATATAACATTAATACATTTAAATAATTTATGAAATGAGTATTATATGCTAGTTGGTATATTTTTAAAACTCTACCATTATACTACAATCTATAGGAGCTAGGGGTAACATAAAGAAAAGATTAAAGGATCATAGATTTGGAACTAGAAGGGACCTCTCAGTCCTCTCATGTTACAGGTAATTTGGCATATTCAATCAGTGTCAACTAACCTTTCTGGAGGTTATTTGCGAATTCTTTTAATTAGTGCATTGATTTCTATATTTAGAAAGTCTGGAATAGTTTTCTCGCACTATGTTTTTGACTTGTTATGTTCTTCTAAGGAGGTCAATACTCCTTAAGTTGTCTCTTTGAATCTGATATTGATCAATGTGTTCTGGTTTTACAGAGATCACATACTCTTTTTACGTGACTGCTTTTTGCTCTCTTCTCTCAGATTGTCCTTCTCTTCTGTATGTTTTTATTCCAATCAGTTAGTCTCTCTTTTGCTTCGTTGGAGGGACTCACCATTGTGGACTTGTAGACTTTACTCTCTTCTTCTAGTTTTACTTCTTGGGCTGGGGCAGTTAGTTAGTGAAGCAGATAGGATACAGGACCTTGAGTCAGGAAGACATCTTGCTGAGTTCAGATCTGTCTTTTGATACTTATTAGCTGTGTGACCCTGGGCAAATCCCTTAACCCTCTTTGATCCGTTTCCTCACCTATAAAATGAACTGGACAAAGAAATGGCAAACCATTCCTGAAATGGAGTCACAGATTTGACATGACTGAACAACAATATCTCCAATCTCAGATTCTGGATTGGGTCTTGGTTTGGTGTTACTTCCTGAGTTACTCTTGGATTGGATGGTCAGACCTTGCTTAATTCTAGGTGTGGTAGCTCAGACTAGGCCCTACACTCTGTAGGAATTCTTGGGTTTTGATCTTAATCTCTGTTGCTGTGACTCCTGGTGGTATAACTCATGTTTTGGCCTTGGCTCACTGTTTCCTTCTCCTAGAACAGTTCCGAACCTGGAATTGTCTCTATCCCTTGTTGTAACCTCGACTAGCCCCAAGCTGAATTTGATGTTTACACTGGCAGCAGGCCTCCTGCTATAACCCCAAGTGCTGTTGTGGCCTCTTCTCCTATTGTGGCTCCTGCTATGGCCCAGGAGTGGTCTGACTTTGGGCTATTCTGCCTGACCTATCTCCTGCTATCACTCAGGCTTGGGGAAGCTAAGTGGTGCAGTAGATAGAGTGCTAGGCCCAGAGCATCTGAGTTCAAATCTCAAACACTCACTCACTGTGTGACCTTAGGCAAGTCCTTTGATCTATCTTCCTCAGTTTCCTTAAATGAGAATAATAACAACACTTACTTCAAAGGATTGTTGTGAGGATCAAATGAGATAATGTATAAAGAACTTTGCAAATCTTAAAGCTTCAAATAAATGTCATAATAATCATAAATGAATCATTATCATTATTTAATTGCTTATTCAAGTCAATCCAGATACTATAAGCCAAAATAGAAGAAGAAAAAAAGACAGGACCTACAGAAATTAAGGTTTATTTTGTGTGTGTGTATGTAAAAATAATTTAATCTTTCAATTAATTAGAGAATTATCTAATAGTTAAAGCTAAAGGAGCAATTGTAGATCATCAGAACATAGATTTGGAGCTTTAAAGGGACCTTACTGGGTACGTGGTTCAACTCCTTAATTTTACAGATCAGGAAACTGAGGTCAAGGATGGTTAAGTGATTTGTCCAAGCTGTATGGGTAACAGTCACAGGAGAAAGCATTTGAACTAGATCCTTTGACTCCAGAAGGAAAGTTCCTTCCTTTGTCCTTTCTATTGTACCACGTAGTCTCCTAATACTACACAAAGCCCTTCTTTACATAAAAAAGAAAATATGATATACATAAAGTTAGTTTTAAAGTAATTTTCATTGGAATGCAGAAATAACATAGATTTTGAAGAAAAAATAAGTGTTGTCTCAAAATAGAAAAAAAAGCAAACCAAGCTGTTGACAATTTCTTTAACAGGTTTTTCCCCTAACACTGTTATATGTTGGCAGGAAAGTTGTACTTCTCTTAAATCACAAGGACTGATAAGAAAGTCTAATTACAACAATATATTTTCTAAAAGATCAAGTTCCAGAGGGAACACTGCATGAGAAAGCTGGCAAATGCATCTACTGTTTGGCTGAGAGTCAATTTCAGATCAGCTGTTTGCCAACATTTCTGAGGGAAGGAGAAAAACTACCAACTTCAAAAAAATTTATTTAACTTTTAAAAATAAATATAAAATTATTTAAAAACATTGTCCACTTTATGGCAGTGAACAAATGATTCTTAAAAAGATTTTTATGGGTTAGCTGGTTTTATTCCCTAAAAACTACTTGTATTTTGGTTAAACAAAACATGTGTGTGCTTGTGTGTATACAAACTCAGAGAGCAAACCTTAATTTCTGTAGGTCCTATCTTCTTTCCTTCTTCTATTCCGACCTATAATATGAGGACTGATTTGAATAAGCAGTTAAATAATGATAATTATTATTCATTTATAAATAATATGACATTTATTTAGAGGTTTAAGATTTGCAAAGTGCTTCACACAGATGATCTCATTTGATCCTCACAACCCTTTGAGGTAGGTGCTATTATGATCCTCATCTTACAGATAAGGAAACTGAGGAGAACAGAGATCAAGTGACTTGTCTAAAGTCACATAGCTCTTAAGTATCTGAGGGCATTTTTCAACTCAGGTCTTCCTGAATTCCTGCCTTTAAGCCTAGTACTTTATTTCTTATACCATTTAGCTGCCTCACCATAAGGTTTTGGCCACTTTGGAACAGATTTTCCTCTTTATTGTATACTCTTAAAGTATAAGAAAAAGAAAATAAAAGTGACTCACCATAGGGAGCCTGGTATTGTTTCAGAAAGTCATACCACCTATTTGCTGGGTATTGAATTCACAGCCACAGTCAGCTCTAGGGCAGGTGTTTGAGTGAGTGAAGCCTGAGTCCATAGACAAAGTGATGCCTGAAATTCTGTGTGCTGGGAATCTTGTTAACTTTACATCATATATTACCTATAATCATACTCATCTCAATGTACTAGCTATAATAATTTTCATCAGTACTAGACTGGCTAACAGAGAATGAATACTTGCAGCCACAGTAACTTCTGAAGGCCTTCTACTAAAACACACAAGACTGTGATCCTTATCTGTGAAGAGATGACCCTTATAGATGAAACCTCTGAAGAGGTAAGTAATCCCTATAATTACTACTATAAAATGGTAATTAAATATATTTTCAGTGGGGACATTAATAATTTGTTTTTTCTCATTAAGTTTCCAGACAGCCTTCAACTATTCCTGTTCACAATCATATCCACTAACACACCAGTGCCTGGGTTGGCACACAGAGCAGGGATTCTATGTTAGTGAGCTGGGTATTTCTTCCTGCCAGCTTTAGGTACAGGAAATAGCTCTGAAGACACAAAATGGAGGAGCTTTTCTAGTTCACATTATAAAAAGCTATAAGATGCCAACCCCAAAGAAAATCTTATTTTATAATAGTGAAAATGTCAATGACTTCTATTTCAGGGTGTCACAGAGTCACAGAATAAATGAGCGGGAAGGAACCTTACAACTCATCCAGTTCAACTTTTTTATTGTGAGGAATGAAGTTTAGGAGAGGTGGAATCATTTGCCCAAGGTTACACATCTAATTCCAGGAAGTCAAGTCTAGTTCTTTAGCTCCTACTTTAACATACTTTTTATTGCACCACACTGAATCTATCGATTACTTTTTAGTGACAAAGACAAAGATGACTTTGTAATGACAAAGACCTCTGGGTGAATCCTGTGTCTTCTCTAATGAAAAAAAGCAAAGGAAAAAAGTACAGTGTCCATAGATGCATTTTTTTCATAAAAGTCCCCTTTATTTTTTTTAAAACAGGGAGGGAGGAATAGAAAAATAGTTGGAATAAGGACCCACACAGTTTTAAATTTGTTGCCAAATTGTATAGCTGTTTTCATGGTATCCCTAGAATGTTCCCCTTCTTTCTATTCTAATAACTGCAATGTCTTTTTACACTACAAAAATGTAAAAAGGTCTTTTCTATTTCTAAATCCTGTGACCTTAAAGATCATTTAGTCCAAACTCCTTATTTTCCAAGGAAGGAAAGTGAGGCCCAAAGTGGTCAAATGACTTGCCTATGGTCATGAAAATTATTAGGAACAAAGCCAGGATTAGGACCCAGGTCTTTCCTCTTCAAATCCAGCAGTCTTTTATGAATATACACATAGATTTTATTTTTATTCCATCAGCAAAAATCTTCCTCTTCTCTCTCCCACCCTTTCCTTGATGGAGAACAAAAAGAAAAACCAGTCCCCTGTTACAAATATGCATAGTCAAGCAAAACAAATTCCCCCATTGGCCATATGCAAAATATACCCGTGTCCTATTATATATGTGAGTCTTGTATGTCCACACACATACATAGATGCATATACAGATATCGTGTATGTTGTACACACATACATATATATATATATATATATATATATATATATATATATATATATATATAATTCTACACTCTAGTGCAATAGCATAGAAAATGCTACCAAGAGCTTCTTATCCATAAAATCCAGTGGGTTCTCTGGCTTGGTGGAAGAATCAAGTGTCTCAGCAATACTTTTCTCATCAATGTATGTTTTATGGTCCCCTACAGGGAGATGCCACCAATGAAGCTATGTTAATAGTCAGGTGATCAAAGTGGGGGAGGACCCTTCTCCAGCTGAGTAGTCTTATCACTCTAGAAAATTACAAGGAGCATCCTGATATGGGACAAAAGGGCGGAAGATTCCTGCTCAGAGTGAGTTCTCATGTAAGGAGTCTAAGGAAGGTAGCTTGAACCCAGCAACAACAACCCCAGCAAGTACAGCTAGAATAAGATCACCATGGAGGTGTGCCTAACGTATCAATGGGATTATGTCACTCTTCTATCCAAGAATTCTAAATAGGCCACCCATTCTTCACCAATTAAAGTACAAATTTCATACTCTGGCATTCAAGGTTTGCCATAATACGGTCCCAATTTACCTTTTCCAGACTTACACCACACTCTTCCTCTCCATGTATATTGTCTTCCAACCAAGCAAGACTATTTTTCTGTCTTTGTTGTCATCCTGAGAGTCAGTATGTTACGTGGATAGAAACCTGGCTTCAGAACTGGGACAACCAGGGTTCAAACCCCTCTGATACATACTAGTTATATGACCCTAGGCAAGTGATTCACCTCAGTGCTCTAGGCAAGTCTTCACAACTACAAGTTGCAGAGAAGGTAACAGTCTGCACTGGCAGAGGGAATTTGCTCATTCTGGAGCTCCATATGCTAATGAAATCACAGATCCAATTCCTAACCTGTTCTCATCTTGCCCTCTCTTGCCACTGGGCTTCTGCCTATGCTAGTCTTCATCCTCTAAATGGATTCTAGTCCTGCCTCTGTAGAAGTTCCTTCAAAGTCCAGATTGGAGTTAACCTGCTTTATGAAATTTTTACTGCTCTTTTGCAAGTGGAAATGTTCTCTCCCTTTCTGAAATTTTCTCCTGTACTTTGGCTGTATCTCTTCTTCACATCTCCCCTATTTTTTTTTTGTGTCATAATTACTTTTGTGCTTGAACTTTCTTTGAATTAGATTATAAACTCTCTGAGAGTAGGGAAAGTCTGCCTGTAGTACATAAGCTCCTTGTGAGGAGGGATTGTTTCATTCATTGTATCTTCAGTGCCAACACAGAGCATGGCATAGAGGAGGCACTTAATAATTACTTGTTCATTGTCTATTTTTATATACCTAATACCTATATGTTGGTATATGTAAAAAAGCACTGAATAGATGCTGGTTGTTCTACATTGCCTTGGAATCACCTCTCTGACCTGTTCAATTTGTCTTAAGTATAAACAAGATTCATCACTCTAAGCCTAATAGATGAGTGATGTCATCAGAACTCTTGGGCAATAAAGTCAATACTCTCTTATCTTTCAGAAATAGTTCACCTGAAGCTTTCTCTCAGGGGCTGCTTCTAAAGGCCATAGCTTCAAGGGAACAGCTTTTCCGATCCATAGTTGGGGTTTCACTTTTTCTCTATTTTTCCCCCCTCTCTTGCTGCTGCATCTTCTCAATCCTATAGGAGGGCCTCTTACTCTCAGTGACTCACCTTTTACTTAAAATGTCACCACACCTCAAATTTCCCCTGATAAACTGATATCTTTAAGATAATACCATAGCTTCTGTGTTTAAACGATTTCTTATTTTCTTAGTTTTATTTTCTTTAGTAAAAATATTATAAGTAAAAGATAAATATATAAAAAAGATAATATACCAGAATGGTTTGTGTCTCTGAAGTACTAAGAACTGTTTCTTTAAAATCACATTGCTCTAGCTCTTAATGAATAAAGTATCTTTGTCTTTTTTTAATAAATTATTCCCTTACAAGTGACGTACCTCTCTGCCTTGTTGAATTCTAATCTAAACTACAGATCATTTTTTCACCAAAATTGCCCAAAATCTCACCCGAAAGCCCCATTTCTTTATATATACATACATACTGTTTATACTATTAGAACATATCAAAATGAAGTTTTACTGCTCCAAATTTTACTAAACATTTTCATAAGTTCTAGCAACAAAAATTCACCTGCCTAGATGGCAATGAGCTTCTCCATAATTATCTAAGCTAGTACTCATATATGACTGACATGTACTCCATTGCCAAGTCTATACATGAAGTTTTTCCAGCTTCTGAGAACCCATGGTTCCCTTTGATGAGGCATTAAAGAGGACATCAATAGGGAATAGTCACAATATCTAATATAAGTTTACCAGAAAAAGAAAAGGACCATTTCCTAACAGATACCTTTTACCTTGCTGTGACTTGTCTAGAATACCATAACTTACTAGGACTTCTCTCTTTGTGGGGCAGGGCAGGCAAAGAAGGAAGGCTTGTTAAAACACAGACTTGTATAAAGCCACTATGCATTTACAAAGGAGGCAATATCAATTGTGTTCCCTTTAGACAAAGTACTGAGGCAGCAATACCTCAACTTCACATCTGGTACACAGCCTGAGAAGGGAACATGGTGGGAGGAACAGCAGAGTTGGAGTCAAAGAATGTGCCAGCTTTGAATTTTCTAGCATGTGCTTTCCAGCTGTTAGGGGTGATGAATAAGGCTTATTAGTCAGAAGGAAAATTCTGCTGCTAGCTGCCACCATCTAACAGGGAAGAGTCCTTTGTAATGGACCCTAAATTCTGTGTGTCAGAATCCTACCAAAGCTTATATCCTTAGGTCTCTGGATTTCCAATCATCTGGGTATGAAAGTTTTCACAGTCTATGCTATAACTCAAAATCTTCACTTTCCCCTTATTTTCATTCAGACAGCAGAAAAAGGAACCATTGAGAGAAAGAAAAGCAATAATAATAATAGTTCTCATTTATATGGTATTTTAAAGTTTATAAAATGTTTAATATATTATTTCAGTTGACTATCACAACAACTCTATGAGGTGTGTGTGTGTGTGTGTGTGTGTGTGTATATATATATATATATATATATACACACATATGATGTGAGAACCTTAGTCTACAGATGAAGAAGATAAAGTCACTAGCCTAGGGTCATAAAGTGTCTCTCTTCTCTCTTTCTACCACTAAGAATCTCTCCTTTCAGAATTCCACTGGGCAATTGAAAAGGCCTCATGTTTCTTCTAACCATAAGGAATGTTTTTTCTATTTTATTTTGTTCTCCCTTTTAGAATTCTCATTTTGATTTCTCCCACCCTGCTGGCTGCCTCCAACCAGAATCTAACCTGCTACCCTGATCTTTGTATAAATGGCCTGATTGCTTACTTACCTTTCAGCTCATTTATAGTGGCATTGGACACTGGTTTGGTTGTGTCTCACTTCTACTCCCCAGTAGGACTGGGTCATAAGAAGCTGCCTTGCAATTATTCTCAGAAATTGTTTCTGTAATAAAGTTTAAAGTTTCAAAATGTAAATTTATATAAGAACATTTTGAACAGCAAATTAAGCAGAAAATGAGTCTGGGTACTCTCATGGCTTTAATTATCACCTCACTATGGATGACTACAAAGGTATACACACACACACACACACACACACACACACACATATAGTCCTGATCTACACTCTAGGTCCCTTTTCCACCTGCCTATAAGGCATCTTCACTCCAATGATCTGCCCATCACTTGCACAAAAAATAAATTAAAAAAAAAAACCAACACCTGAATTGTTCTCTCATCCTAGTAAATCAGTTTCCCTTCTAGATAAAATAATTTGTATCAGTGTTATCACTATTCTTTTAGAATTGACTTCTTATGACTTAGATCACTTTAGGCAAAACTCTCACAGATATGGCTATATTTAAATGTGTTAAATTGAAGATTATGGAGCCAAGATATATAATTGTGTCTTAGAATTTGTTTTAATATTTTAAAGCATATAATTTCTCTAAAATTGCTCAAATTCAATTGCTATGATAAATTTATTTTTAAAAAAAGTAGTAGAAAATTCATGATTACAAATTTTCAGGACTTGAGCAGGACTCACTGCCTCAGAAAATACTTGTCTTGTCTCTTGGATTGTATCAATGGGCACCTCACCACCACCTGGTGGCAGCATATCTAAAATGAGGAAACATTTTTTGAGAGATGAAAAAAACCATTTGGAAGTTGAACTGGTGAAATTAAAATCATTAAGAGGCTGCTTTCTCACAAACTCAAAGAAGTTCATGTATTTTCAATTACAAATTTAGAATTAATAAGGAAACAAAGTTTGAGCTCTGATTCTAGAGGGTCTAATTAATAAATTCTGATATATGAGAGCAGTGAGGGAAGAATCCCAAAACGGCACGCCCAAATTCACACAGTTGGATCAATAATTCCCCAAGAAAAATGCTGTGAAAAGCAATTGATAAGCTTAACCAAGAGTGGACAGTTACAAATCCAGCACTGTAATAATTCGTTACAACTAGAATTGAGATTTTGATGTCATCTTGGGATCTAAAAACTGATTAATAAGCACCCAGTATAGATACATAACCTTGACATTTCTGAGCAGCCATTGTTCCCATAACCTAAAACCAACCCCCCTAAAATTCTGAGGCTAAATAAAACTTGATGAGAAGACAGTGCTTAAATGATAGATTTCTGAGATAGTAAGAAGGTATAAAATATCTATAGGAGCTGTACTTCTTCATGGGGACAGTAATGTTTATTTTTGTGAACAGAATAATGTAATTTCTGAATTCTACACCCCCTGGTCCTTTTCAGATCACTTGAATCTTATTCATCTTCCCACGGAATGTAACTTTTCAAGGGGTTTGTGTTGGACAAATACAAGTGAATTTTTGCTTTCTTACTCTCATGAAGTTATATCTAAAAATAATAACAGCAACAACAAAATCCTCCTATAACCTAGCAAGAAAAAAAATGGTGAAACATGGAGGCTGATACGTTCCCCATTCAGATCTGTACACATGTAAATTTTCAAGTTTGACATGATTAAATTTTTTTTGTTTTTTTGGAGGGCAATTGTGGTTAAGTGACTTGCCCAAGGTCACACAGATAGTTTTTGTGTTGTGTCTGAGGACAGATTTGAACTCAGTTCCTCCTGACTCCAGGGCCAGTGCTCTATTTACTGTGCCACCTAGCCACCCCTGCATTATTAAATTTTTAAAAAATTCTTTTATTATAAAGATTATTTCACCACAATATTAGTACAAGTAGTGGAAAATTGTCTAAGTAAACAAAAGGAGCAGGAGAATATGACTTTTTCTCCTATTCATTTATAAGTCAATAAATGTTTACTGATTACCTATTATTTTCAGGGTGCTAAGTTGGGGAGAGGAAAAGAAAAGTACAGGATATGTACCTAGAGTTCATAGTTTAGAGGGGAAGAAAAAAATGTATGAACAAGTGAAAAGTTTAAAAAACGCATTCCAATAATAGTTTCAAGACAATAATACAAGCTAAGGTGAGGCTGCATATCATCATTTTCAGTGAAAGAGACAGATAAGAATTCCTACAGGCATTTGAAAGAAGGAAAGATGACTTCATATTTGGGGCAGTAAAAGAGGACCATGGTATAGGGAAAGAAGGGAAGAGAACTGGATTTGGATTCAGAAGATGTCGTTTAGGTTCCTAGCTCTTTCATATTCACTACCTTGCTTCATTTGCCAAAAGAAAGTTGGGGGGGAGGCGAGGGGTAGGAGGAGGTTGTACTGGATGAGCTTTGAAGACTCTTTCAGTTCTAAATTTAAGATCATATGAGCCCATCTCTTTGACCTTAAGCAAGCTGCCATAGATTAAGTTTCCTCATATGTATACTGAGAGTTAGGCCAGATGACCTCTAAGATTCTTTCCAGGTCTATGATCTTATGAATCTATGATCATATTAAGGGAGCCTATATACAGATGGTAGGATTTGAACTTGGTCTTGAAGAACAAGCAGGCAACAAGAATGAAGAAGGCCATTTCAGGTAAGTAAACAAAGTGAGCTAATTTTCAGTTGCAGGAAAGCACAAGGTATACTCAGATTAAGCTTTGAAGGCTGTGGGACAGTTGGAGTTCAGGGGAATAAGGCCAAGATTCACCATTAAAGTTTATAGCAGAGACCATATATCTGAAAAAAAAGATTTTAATGGAAACTCAAAGAACCATTCTGAATGCACTGCTCTGGGATACAAAAATATTCAAGACATGTTCTCTTCTCATGTGCTACAACTGAGCTCCTTTTGGGGGCACTTCACCTTAGCAAAATATAGTGAGACATGGATGAATAAATGACCTTGACATTTCTGAACAATTTGAATGTTTATCACTTTAGCCACCTTTCTTAAGTTCGAAAAAATTTAAAAACAAAAGCAAAACTTCCACTTCTAAAATAAATAATCAAATGAAAACAGGGTACTCAAATGATGGATTTGTCAGATCCATCTAGGAGAAACTAAGATCTTTTTCTAGGAGTTGTTCTCCAAATAGGAATGTTGACACCACTTCCCTCCCTTTTGTCACCAAAAGTCTAATTTGTCAATATACTTTTTTTTTTTAACCAGAGGGCCAGATCTCAAAGCAGCATGGAATACAGAGAGGCTCAGAAACTCCCCAAACAGGAGACAACCCAAGACCACATCTGTATTGATTCAAGTGAAATCAGAAGCACACAGTGTTTAAGAGACTAACAACGGGGAGATAAACAGTGTCAAAGCAATGGGGCCCTGAAGACTCATAAAACTGTGTAAATGATTTAGGGAATTCTAATGGTTCATGGCACTAAAGGAAAGTATATAGTGTTAACTATAGCTGAATTATTTGTATCATTGGTCTTGGCCTAATATCACAGTGCTGTTTAAATATTTTAGATGCAAATGTTGAGACAAAGTCCAAAGGGTAATGGAAAGCTCTTAGCAATCATCTTCAAAAGTAATTACTTGGGGAAGGGGAGCTGAAGTAGTTCTTTTTAGGGACTTTGACAGAACATAATAAATACAAAGCTGTCAGTAGTTCTAGTGTACCTGGCAGATGGATATTACTTTGATAAAGAAAGTTCCAGTAAAAAGAAAGTCTGTGATGTTGTTGAAAAGGATGAAAGAGAAAGTCTGGCCAATGTGATGGGTTACATAGCCACCATTCTATGATTAAAATCAAAATCCTAAAGACAGTCACTCTTAGCCTTGCTATCCTAAAAGCTACATACAAAGTAGATTTGTCCTAGCAAAAGAAAATTATCATTTAAACAAAGGCAGAATGCATTTTCCTCTGTTTTAGCTGCCACTAACACTACCAGATTTTACCTGAATATGTGCCAAATCTGTATTTCTCAAAAATATCATTTTAGTTTTAAAGGCTACAATAAAGGATGGGAACATAATCATCTTGGGAATCTACAAAAAAAACTTTTTAAAAGCTCATAAAGCTGGCTTTTATGTCTTAGTTTTCAATAGCTTTGTGAAAAATGTCAAAGCTTGTACATAGTAGGTTCTTTTCTTTTGTCAATTGTCAAAGGGTTTAATTTGCTGGATTTTTTTTTCATATGCTTCAGTGAAAGGAAAAAAAAACTGCCTTAGGAAAATCTATCCATCAGTGGAACCATTTGGATTTTATTCTTTTCTGTTTGTTTAGGAGAGATTACAGTCCTGCCAATTATCTGACAGAATAGATTCTTCAACAAAAATATATCCTTTTCAGGATAGAAAGTTATTATCTCTGTATCAGTTACTACAATTTAGAGCCTACACTTGTGGGCATCAGTTTACTCTTTCCTCTAGAAAATGAGGGCACTGGAATAATATCTCTCTAAGGCAAATTTCAGATCTAGAATCATGAACCTGTCAAAGTACAGACACCATGAACTGTGTGTTGTGAATTGTTTTCAAAGTTTAAAAATGTTGGGGAAAACTTAAATTCTAGGTCTCAAAATGAAATTTTGCGAAGGACCCCAACTCTAGTTTTTGCTATTCCAGGCCCTGCTACAAAATAGCATCTACCTTAAGGGTAAGTTATTACTTCTTCTGATTGGGGTAGATTATCTGAAGCAGGAGGTCAAATCCATGGGGATGTTATCATTGACTTTTGATGATACTGGTACCACAACCACGTCTACCCACTTCAGACAATATGCTCTCAAGGAGAGCACAGACTCTGGGTGTTCACTGGAGCTGGCAACTCTCAAGAGTTATATTTATATATACATATAGGTGGAAAAACTAGTATATTCCAGGGCTGCTTCTTTGCATCAGGTGGAAACCCTTTCCCAATTCATTCAGATAGGTATACTCACACTACAGAATGATGGGGCTAGTTTCGCAAACACGAGCAGCTCTCAGCTGAAAGCAGACCACTAAACCCTGTAAGCAGACTACTAGTATAGTAGAATTGCTCACTGATATGTCAGAAAGCTTGCATGCACCCTGTATTGCACTATCTCCTATCATATAAGAACTAATTACCTCACATTCCCATTTGCTCTTCAGAAGCCCTTGAGGGAGATCTGAGTTAACTGGATATAGAATTGGTTCTGTCACTTCAACTCTTTGATCCCTATTTCCTCATCTCTAAAATTATATGGTTGAAGTAGTTTGTCTCTATGGTTCCTTTCAGAGATAGCATTCTAGTGTTCCATGATTGGTGCAAATTAGATGATGAAGTTACTAGCAAAAAGCATACTGTCAACAAGGAGATATAGACCTTCTTTTTGCATCTTTTCATCCTATGAATTTCTCTTGCCAACGAATCATTTCCTACCTACCATTAGGCTGTCATTCCTAACAAGCATCAAGTAACTTTTATTGTTTTCATTTTTCTTAAGCTCTAAGAATTATTGTTAAGAAAAAAATGGACTTGGGGGTGGCTAGGTGGCACAGTGAATAAAGCACCCGCACTGGAGTCAGGAGGACCCGAGTTCAAATCCATCCTCAGACACTTAACACAAAAACTAGCCGTTTGAACTTGGGCAAGTCACTTAACCCCAATTGCCCTCCAAAAAGAAAAAAAAAAAAAAAAAAAGAAAAAGAAGCAATGGATTTTCTGTAGAAAAGAGAAAGGAGTAGTCTGCTGCAGATACATATTATATTTAACCCTGGGCCACAGGGTTAGTAGTGGTGGCCACATTTTAAGCATAGCATTTTCCATTCTGAAATTTCTTTCAAACAAACCTAGTTTAAGAAAAATAATTGTAAAATGCAGCAATGGCTCACACTATGGCCTTTAAAATTTATGTTGTTATTAATTATATTTTATTTCACAAAATGTCTGATGATAATAATAACTAACATTTACATAGCACTTACTTTAGTCCCAGCACGCTATCCACTGCACCACCTTGCTCCCTGTGGGAGCTGCTTGAAAGTTTCAGAGATATTATTTGATTGAAAGATAAATGGAAGTTATTTTCTCTAAGACATTACTCATATATTTTCTCTTTAAAGTTATAAAATTGTAGATACTTCCAAAAATGATATAGAGGATATACTTTCTAGTTAAAAATTATATGGAAAAAGATTAGATGAAATAGTAATGAGGGAGAATAGTGAAATGATTATTTTTTCTCATTAATAGTCAATTACTAAAATTGGGGAGACCCCAGATTTTTTTCTTGATTCTATTTCTTTGTCCAATCTCTCAAGGACAGGGCTAATGGAAGACAGAATTAACATTCTCCTCATTCTGGGTATTGCTTCTCCACCCAACCAACTCAGGCTTGGGCAGGGGATATAGATTCTTTGTCTAAATTGTCCAAGGCTGAGGGGGTGGTCTGGGTGTAGGGACAGTCTCTCTGTCCAAGAGTAACATGATATCACTCTTTGTCCCTCATTGGAGTGAGCTCACTTCTCTTTGTAAAGTCTACCTCTCATTAACTGTTAACCAGTCAAAGCTGATTGTGACCCTTAGGGATACTCCTCTTTCTATAAACTGTGAGCCCACCACTACGATGCCTTTGGCATTTGAGAGTGCCACTAACCTTTTAATAAAAATGCAGGCATTATTAATAAAATGATCAAATTACTCAGAAATTATATTTCTAGAACTTTTTAAACACCACAATAGCAGCAACTAACAAATATTTTAAATAACAGATTCTATATTCATGCAAATATTTATAAATATTAAGGAGGGGAAAGGGGTAAATGTCTGAAAAATAAACAGGATAGCTGTAAAATTAAATTCTATTGTATATAACTTAATTAGGCTCTAAATGTTGAGGTTTGGGGTGTCTGAGACCCCACAATACTGACATGAAGGTCCTGAGAAATGAATTCGACTCAAGCTTTTTCTCAAAGTAAAACAAAGTTGATTAAAGATTCACCATAATGGGTAGACTCTTAAGGAACCTGACCATTGGCTAGACTCTTAAGGAGACTAAGCATTTGTGATGATTTTGACAAGCCAGCCAGAACACTCTAACACAGACTGAGTCTGAGCTAGATTGAATTTGAGTCACTTCATGGAGGCAAGATGGATGTTATATACAGAAAACTGGGGGAGGGATCTAGGGATAGTCTAGTAGTTTAGGAGGAGGTATCTAGGGAGGGTCTTGAGGAGGAGTCTAAGGAGGATCATGATGGGACTGGGGTCAGACTTCATGAATCAAAAGGACTGGATTTTGATGGGATCAAGGGTGGGAAGTAGTGGGACAATGGAGGGCTAGGCTAGGTTAAAAGTAATAGAGATTTGGGCCTAATGATAACAAAAAGGCTTATGGCTTCAGGCAAATGCCTCATCAAGTGGGAAGATTCAAGGAGAGTTCAAGGGGGTTCCCAGAGCCTGTATCCCATCAATACCATGATTGAAGATCATGATTTCATAGGTGTTTTCATGTACCATTAACAAATCTTTTAGATTTAAAAGTCTGAGAAGTTATTTTATGACTGGGGGCTAATTTACATTTCTTAAGAACTCATGGGGTTCTTAGTGGAAAGAGCACTGGTCTTACTGGTAAGGGATCTGGGTCCTTGTTCCAGTTCTGGCACTTGCTGATTGAATGACCTTGTGGAAGCCATTTCCCCTCTGTAGGCTTTGGTTTTTTCCTATCTAAAATGAAGGTGTTGGCCTAGATAGTGTATAAATTTCCATTTCACTTTATTTTTTCACTTTTAAATTCTAATTCTGCCTGACCTACTTGGCTCAAAACAGTAAGGCTCTTTCTTGTCTTATTTTTCACTATACAAGTAATCCCATCCCCCCACACCCTACCCCAAAATTGACATTAGCTTTTACTGTAGTTGAAATAATATTCTCAAGACATGCCTACACTATAAATATTTGCTGGAGAATGTAGTAATACTCTGGGGAGTTTGACCATATTTTAACCATCCAAACAAAAAATTCACATGCCTCTAGTTAATATGAAGGCTTTACAGAAGAAAAAAATTTCACCTAAAAGACAAAAAAAATATATAAGGCATTCAAAGTCAAAATTGACCAGTAACAGCCTTAGCAAAAAAGCCTCCAATCTATTGCAGGATAACTAAGTTAAGTGTGGAGAGGCTTAACCCCAGAGGTCTGGCCATCCAGGACATATTTTTTTTTTGTCTGTAGCAACTCCATGAAATTGTCTTTGAAGTCATGGAAAGGTTGAAGGGTGTGTACACATCAATGAGATCACCCATCCTTGAGGTAATGAGGAAATAGATTAGATCTAAATTCTCCAAATTCTCCAGGCTATTTCCCATTTCCCTCTAGCAGACCTTCCAACATAAGGAAAATTCTCACATAAACAATCAGAGGCAAATTCTGTTAGAGGCAGGGTATAGCTACTCCCCTGAAAGATAGAATCCCAATCCAAGTTTCAGATTTCCTAATTTGAATGCTACTATTCATAAACAATGAACTTTGAAGACTTTTGCTTTTGTTGATCCATTCTGTGTACAAATATGAAATTAAGGTCAGTGAACTAGTAGGTATATGTGAGGAGGAAATAGAGAACTAAGGTGGATTTTGTATAAGGAGAACCACTGGCTGAGTTCTAATATCTTAATTTCATTGACTTTCAAAGACATTTCATCCAAAGTATTTTAAACATTGGCATTTGTATTAAGTTTATTCAAAGAATATTTATTTTTATATAAATGGTCTAATTTCTTTATGTGTGATTCCATAGTGGATTAAGTATTAGATGTCCATTCAAGAAGACTGTATTCAACCTCCATTTCAGACACTTAAGAGCTGTGTAATCCTGAGCAAGTCACTTATCCTAAGTGGCTGAAGCAACTTTCAAAGACTTATCTCTTAGGTCATAGATATGAGCTGGAATCTGCCATGGTAAAAGGACCACAGATTTCAGGCTAGAAGGGACCTTTGAGCCCATTTAGTCTAATCCCTTCATTTTACTGTTGAGAAAACTGAGAGATAGGGAGCTGAAGTGACTTGCCCAAACTATAGGACCTTCCCAAGCTTGGAGTTTCCTCATGTTGTCAAAATCAGATCCTTTGCAAAATGTATTCCTTATGTGTAATCATTTATAAAATGATGGCAGGTATCCTGTAGGTCATCTATCCTTATCCCCTTATTATAGAGGAGGAAAGTGAGGCCCAGAGAAGTAAAATGGTCAAATCCCTGGCTAGAATCCCACTTGGGATAAGGGCAAAAGGCAGTGGAAAGGTCAGAGGGGAAGGAAACTGACCACTGACTAGGGAGGGGGGGAGTAACAAAACTTCTCAATTTTATCAATTGTTGGCCTTATTTAAAAGGCTACGTAATGATAGATCCTAAAATTTAAAAATTTAATAATGATAGATCCTAAAATTTAAAAAACCTCTATGCCCTGGGTCCCTCAGAAATCACTAGATCAAGCAGCAGGCAACAATGCAGTTTGGCTTCAGTTATGGAAATGAGAATTTAATATCTTCCCTGCCCCTAGGCCCTTTGATAGGCTTAAGTGACTCTGAGAACCTTCCTTGATTTGAAAATATACTCTGCCCCCTAATAGGTTGAATGTGGTCACCTGGAATCTGTGGTGGGAGGCTTGTTTTTCAGGAATGCCGACACCTTGATATTCAAGAGGTCAAGAGGGCTGTGACATTCTCTGAGCCAGGAGAAGGCTATATCTACCCTGATGTGAGGTTTTGTTTTGGTGCTCACTTTGAGAAGAGTTGTGTGATTTGACGAGATGAAACTCTGGGCAGCTGTTGAGCCCCCTGGCTTTGAAAACCCAGATGCTGGTGCTTCCCTCTCTGGCAACTACCTATAGGTGTAATGGTCAGACAGCTGGAAGCCTGTCTGCTGATCTGTTTCTCTGTCTGCTTGTAACTTGTTTGTATTCTCTGAAGTTCAAGGTGCTGACTTTTTCCCCTGAACTAGGTAAATGATATATGTTTGATTGATTAAAGTAAGATTGTTAACCCATTTTGAGTTGCTTTCTTTTAAAAAAGCAGATCTAAGAATCTGTGTTGGCAGCTAACCTGGGTATGCTAAGGTGCTTGCTGTTACAGCTTCCTTTCTCAGTTCCTTTTCAGCTTTGTGCTCATAGGAATCTAAGTTCGAAGAGAGTGAAATTCTGGAGTGAGGAGCAGTGACCTTGAGGTCACATGTGACCTTCTAAATCCTTGGGTGTGGCCCTTTGACAGAATCCAAGTTTTACATAACAAATTCTTTTATTAAGGGGATTTACTCTGTGAAGTTTGGATTCAGTCAAAGGGTCTCATTTGAGGGCTTAGATGGCCACATGTGGCATCGAGGCCACAGGACACCCATGCCGAGCTCAGAGTCTATGTGTTACAGACAGATGCTTGGAAATTGTAGCAATAATTTACTCGACAGCACAGGTAATTGTTTGTTTGAACACATTATAAACTATTACTCCATAACTAGATTGTAAAAAAGATGGAGTTGCAAGGGAGAAAATGGGGAATGTCATCTTTTCTGTTCTGTGCCCAACTGCCAAACCATATCCACTTTGAGGCATTTCTTAATAAAGTCACACTTGCATGAATTCTGAGAACTGAAAGCAAACATTCTTCAGGGAGTGCTAAGAAGTCAGGCTCAGAAGCAAAGATTCAAAGAGCTAAATATGTACTTATAGCCAAGAGGTGACTAAGTAGGAAAGAGATAACATCTGTCTACAAATACTTAAAGTCAGTAAACAACAAGGAAAGAGACCAAAACAAAGCAAAGCTAACAACAAAGCCTTATCTGGAATTTGTTGTATAATAAGAAAAGGAAGTATCCAATGAAGCAAGGAAATCTTCTCTACACCAAGACTTCTTAAGAGTATTTTGTACTCTGCATATGAAATAATCAACAACTTTAGCTCCTCCTTTTTTGATATATCCATATGTAAGCAGTCACTAAGCCCTGTAAATCTACAGAATCACAGAATCTTCCTTTCAAATGCTTCTCCTACCTCAATCTTTAATTTGCTGCCTCATAAACTGTCCAGGGTGACTCTAATAAGTGAACTGGTCTTTTGTCTCCATTGTCTCCTCCATCCAACACACACACACACACACACACACACACACACACACACACACTAGATCAATTTTCATAAAACCCTTATTTGATTACATTACTTTATTTAGTTGAACAAGCATTTTCAGTGTGTCCATGGACTGTGCCAGATGGAACTTATATTCCACTGGCTGGATAAAACATTAAAACAGATAAATAAATACAAGGTAAAATGAGAAATGGGCAGAGGATAAGTCTATTTTTGTAGCTGTAGAGGATAGATTGGGGAGTTAAAGAATGGAATCAGGGAGGCTAATTAGGTCACTGCCATAGTCTAGGCAAGAGATAACTGGAACTAGGATGGTGGAAAAGGGAGTGACAGATATGAGAGATGATGTGCTACCTCTCCTCTAAAGCTAACATTCTCTTGGTTGAACAGGTGATTCATAATTATGATGTTTAATTCTGCACATTTCATTTTTATCTTAATTTTTTGTGTGCCTACAATGAGTAAGGCCCTCCAAAACACAAAAGTCCTCTCAGGTTGGGTCTGGGTAAGGACCCTTTTTGCCTGGGTCTAAGTGTGGTACTAGTTTAGAAAAGCCCTAGTTCCTGTCCTAATGGATCTTACTGTTCCAATAAGATACAAACACAGATAATAATACTTATTCTATCATAATAAAGAAATTAGAAAGTTGCTAAACAAAATGTTATGTCAAGTCTGAGAAAGAAAATTTTTAGAACCAAGAAAATAAGTGAAGACTTCATGAAACTCTGGCATTGTAGTAAGATTTTAAAGGATTTTGGAAAGTGACTAAGAAGACGGAGTTGATATTTCAGATCTATAAATGAGTCTGAACATAGGTAGGGAGATGGGAGAGCATAGTCAATTTGGGGAAGGGGGTATAAAGAGAGTCCGAATTGGCAAAAGCATAGAAAGTTTGGAGGGCAGTAATATGAGGCTGACAATTTAATCTAATGCTGGAAGGTAGCAGGCTTTGAACTGTTGGGCTGAAGAGTTGATTTTGATTTTCTAGCAGTGGGTATGAAGAATGAGTTGAATGGAGAAGAAAGAGAAGTGGAAAATTTCATTAGGGGGCTAGAGCAATAGTTTGAGAGTGTCAATGAGAATTCTTACCAGGATGGAGAGAAAAGAAGAGAGGCACATGGGAGAAAAACTGGGAAATGGACAGAATTGTTAACTGATTGGGTAGAAGTGATGAAGAATGAAAAGTCGAAGATAAACTCAAAGTTAAAAGAAGGAGAGACTGGGTGAATAGGTATTATTGACTATTATTGATAGAAATATGGCTCTGAAGGAGGAGCAGGGTGAGAAGAAAAGATAATAAGGTTAGCTTTAGATAGGTTGAATTTGAAGTGCTGGTGTCTCAAAATACCTATTCTAGCTAAATTGATGTATAGTCTTCCAAACACATTTTACAATTTATTGCCTCAGTCATTTTGCTCATAATAGCTTCTCTTCCATAAATGCCCCTCCCTTCCACATTCCAATTGCAGTTCAAATCCCTCTCTACCTCATTTCACATCACTCAGATTATCTTCCCAAACTATCTCCTCTTTCACTCCAAGTTCATAAGTGCTCCTTCCCTTTTGCGAAACCAATTCTTCTACAAATACCCTTGATCCCATACCATCCTGTTTTCCTCAAAGATTAGCTCCACTATTATCAACATTCTTTTATCTTTAATCTCTTCCTATCTACTGGTTCCTTTCCTGCAACTAACAAACATTTGTGTCTTTCTCCATCCCCCTACCTCAACCCTTCTCTTTACTTTTACCATTTCTGCTACTTCTCATACTCTTATGCTTTCTCTCCTTTGTGGCTAAAATTCTTGAGAAAGCTGACTATAGCAAGAAGATCAATTTGGCTGAATTGTAGTGTGCATGAAGTAGAGTAGTGAGAATTTATTGTTGATCTGTTATGTCTGACTTTTTGTGACCCCATATGGGGTTTTCTTGGCAAAGACACTAGAGTGGTACATCATTCCCTTCTCCAGCTCATTTTAGAGATGAGGAACTTGGACAAACAGGGTTAAGTGACTTGCTCAGGATCACACAGCTAGTAAGTGTTTGAGGCCAGAGTTGAACTCAGGAAGATGAGTCTTCCTGACTCTAGACCTAGAGTTCTATCCACTGCACCACCTACCTAGCTGCCCAAATAGTGAGAAACTAGTCCAGAAAGATAGGTTGTAGTCAAATTATAAAGGGTTCTAAAGAGTAAATGGAAGAGCTCATATTTGATCCTAGAAGTAATACAAAGTCACTGGAGTTTACTGATTATGGGAGTAGCAAGATTAGGTTTACATTTTAGGAAAATGACTTTGAAAGATGAACAGGAAAGAGGGGAAACTTGAAAAAGGGGCTCTAACTAGAAGTCTATTGTAATAGGTTATAAGGGTCTAAACTTGGTGGTGGCTGTGTATTTAGAGAAAGGATGGATATGAGAGATGTTAAGAAAGTAGAAATGACAAGATCTGGTAATGGGATATATGGAGTAAACAAAAGGAAGGAGTCAAGATTTGACAGTGAGGCTATAAACACAGATAACTAGAAGAATGGTGGTGTCAGAAAGAAATGGGGAAGTTCAGAAGAAGGGTAGGAAGGTGGAGTGCGTGCATGAGTTTTGGACATGTCAAGTTTGAGATGACTATGAGGCATTTAATTTGAAATTGCAGGCAGTTTATGATGTATGACTAGAGCACAAGAGAGAGACTACTACTAGGGCTACTGTCAGCACAGAGATAATAATTAAATTCATGCTAGCTGATGAGGTCCCTGATAGCATAGAGAGAGGAGGTCCAAGGACACTCAAAGTTTAGAGGTGTATTGTGGATGATGATCTAGCAAAGGACAACGAGAAGGAACTGTCACACTGGTAGGAAGAAACCTGTGAGATGGTTCTCTCTCTCTCTCTCTCTCTCTCTCTCTCTCTCTCTCTCTCTCTCT
>NW_027187309.1:9894388-9897216 GCF_028583685.1 Petaurus breviceps papuanus | reverse complement strand
TCTCTCTCTCTCTCTCTCTCTCTCTCTCTCTCTCTCTCTCTCTCTCTCATACCCACACCCACACACAAACCAGCCAACAAAAAAATCCTTAAAAGAAACTATCTAGGAGGAGAAAGTGGTCAATAGTATCAAATGCTATAGAAAGGTCAAGAAAGATGAGAACCAAGAAAAGGCCACCTGATTTATGTGTATTTTTTTTTTTTTGCTTTTTTTTGGAGGGGAGAAGTCAGGGCAATTGGGGTTCAGTGACTTTCCCAAGGTCACATGACTAGTAAGTGTTAAGTGTCTGAGGTCAAATTTGAACAGAGGTCCTCCTGACTCTAGGGTCTGTGCTCTATTCACTGCACCACCTAGCAGCCCCAAGGCTATCTCATTTAGTAATTAAGAGACCACTGGTAACTTTCAAGAAAGCAGGTTTAGTTGAGTGATTAGACTGAAGAATAAATTATAATAATACAATAAATACAATAATATAATAAATTGTAAGAGGGTTGAGAAGTGGGGGAAGAAGTTTTTAAACAAGGAATTTGGTTGACAGAAGGAAGATATACCATGTTTCCCCGATAATAAGACCTATCCCGAAAATAAGCCCTCCTCTTACTGTGTAAGATTCCTCTAAAATAAGCCCTCCCCCGAAAATAAGCCCTATTGAGATTGCTACTTTAGTGAAGGTGATCCCCTGCGCTACACGCTACATTACGGTACCCTCTGTATGCACCGTCCCCCCCCCCCGGTGAAATGCACGCCGCGCATCCAATCAGAGCTGCAGCAGTGAGCGTGTCATCCTGTTCTTCCCCAGTGATTTGCTTATTGAATAAAGGTACATTTTTTTGTTCACATTTACCTGTTTATTAAAATTGCTGTCAATGTTCATTAAAATAAGCCCTCCCCTGAAAATAAGCCCTCCGGTGTTTTTCTGTCCAAAAAAATTAATAAGACAGTGTCTCATTATCAGGGAAAACACAGTAGATTTATAGATTGTGGGCATGACAGGGTCTAGTAAGGTTTTTTTCTTTTAAAAGATAGGTATATGCTTGTAGTAAACAGTATATGGGGTGGGAAAGATAAATAAAGAGAGAAAGAGACAGAAAATGATAGCGGGAGTGATCTGTTAGGGAAGATGAGGAAGGCTGGAATCAATAAATATATGTAGAGATTGAGGACTTCTAGATGAAATGACTGAACAGAAGGCAGACTGCTCATCTTCCACATAATCACTTCAGAAACACATTAAAATCAATAAACCTGATGAGAAACTACAGTCACTTCTTTCACTTCAGAAGTGCACAAAAATCCAGGTAAAATTTCACAGAAAATAGGAAAGGGGGGGCTACCAGCAAAGCCAGGAAAGGCACAATCAAGTTGCTTGGCTCCCAGCACAAATATAGGTGATTAATAGGCCCAATGTAGCCTTGGGGCTCTCTATTTGATGGCAGCAAGAAAGGAGCCTCACCCCCCCTCCCCCAAAAGATCGAGGATGAACATAAAAAGCCCCAGGGTGAGGATTTTGGATGCCCTGAATGGTAGTGAACAAAACAAAAACAAAACAAAAGCCCTGGGAAATGGTAGTGAACAAAACTGTCAGAATGTAGGGGTAGCAGACTCAGACAAGGGTAGCCCAGGCTCAGGGTCTCTCAGGTACTTACTAGTCTGTTTTGACTCTAAAGATCCAGGATTATGAACTTCCAAGATGCAGGTGGAGTCTAACCCTGGAAGGAGAAGATCAGCATGGAGGATGAGGAGATGTAGAGTGACACCAACCAGCACACTCAAAAAAGCATTGTGGGTGATGCATGGCCCCAGCATAAAGCTCCATTTTGTGAGTTATTGCTTAAAGATAAGTCAGAAAAAAGAATTATAGATATAGAGAGCCTCCATCCCTAAAAGGAGTAACTCTAAAATACTATAAGCAGAGGAGTCAAATATGAAAAGAAAGCTCTGGTATAAAGAATTGGAAGGAGAATAAGTAGTTTGAAGGATTAAGTGATAAACCTTACTTAACTAATGTACTACTCCCTGAAAACTATATTAGACCAAAGCAGAAATCAGTGATTCCATATGAGACAGCAAGAGATTATAATATTGGAAAAAAGAAGAAAATATAAGATACCTGATATTAAAACAAAACAAAGAACTATTGATTTTGAAAATATGTCAAAGAAAGTTAATTTCAAGATATAGTAGGTGAAAACTGCCCAGATTGATTAGAACTATACAATATTAAGATAGAAGGAATCCACTGATCATTTTCTGAAAGAGGCAATCTAAGATACTCCTTTAGACTCCAATTCTTTGGGTTTTTTAAAACTGACTTTTTAGATTATGAAGTTTATTTTGCTTATGAAGGAGAAAAAAAGAAAAAGCTTCAAGAAATGTCACAGTCAAAATCCAGAGTTCCAGTATGAAAGAAAAAAAAATCCTTTGAGTATCCAGAAAGAAACAGCTTAAGTATTACAGAACTAGTTAAGAACATGGCAGTTTTTATCAAAAACAAGAATCTTGGACTATCCAAAAAGGAAAAAATATATAGGCTGACAACCAAGAATAGTTTACTCTGAAAATAGGGTATAATCCTCTATAGAGAAGAAGTGGACCTTATAGGAATACAGGAGTTATTAGAGCTGAGTAACAAGTCTGAAATACAAACACATTAATCCAGAGAGACCTAGAAAAGTAAAAGCTTATTTTAGCAGCTAGAAGCTCTATGATGATGTAGCACTAACATTCAAATGTGGCAAAGAATCAAGTGTCCCTTAAGAACCTTAATTTCTCTCTCTCTCTCTCTCTCTCTCTCTCTCTCTCTCTCTCTCTCTCTCTCTCTCTCTCTC
>NW_027187309.1:9851392-9894378 GCF_028583685.1 Petaurus breviceps papuanus | reverse complement strand
CTCTCTCTCTCTCTCTCTCTCTCTCTCTCTCTCTCTCTCTCTCTCTCCCTCTCTCTCCCTCTCTCTCCCTTCCTTCTGAAACAATCAGATTAAATGACTTGCCTAGGGTCACATAGGTGGTGTCTGAAGCCACATTTGAACTCAGGTCCTCCTAACTCCAGGACAGGTGCTGTATTCACTGTGCCACCTACCTGTCCCAAGAACCTTAATTTCTTCAAAGATTACTGAGGAGGTTAAACAAGAAAAACAGTGATGCTGGCAGTGGAATGGTTCTATTCTGAGTGTCTGAAGGAGAGATAGAGAAGAGAAGGCAATAGGGAAAATATGCTAATGTAGGAAGAAGGAAAAAGGGGGTGGAACTTGCTATTTCTCATGATTGCACTGAATGGGAAAATTAAACAAACTTGAAGAAAGGAATGGGGGAGGGGGCATCAGATGAACCTCACTTATCTGAAACAGACTCAGGAAGGATGAACACCCACAGTTTGGAATATAAATACATCAAATTCAATAGGGAAATAAGCAAGCATGGGAGGCTAGTGGTGAGGAAGGATAATACCAGAGATGAATAGTCATAAGCAAAACAAACTTCATCATCCTAAAGGGTCAATTAGAAACAAAACAAAACAAAGAACTGGAATGTAAGGAAGTGTCTTAGATTGTCTCTTAGAAAATTGGGGAATGGCTGAATAAATACTGGTATACACAATGTACCAAAACGCACCATAAGAAATTATGAAAAAGCCTATTTCAGAGAATCCTGGATAATGTAAACTGGAACAGAGAGAAGTGAGTGGACCCAGAACAATTATTCAAGGGCAATAACATTGTAAATAATAATATTTTCATTAATTATTAGCATTTATGTAGCACTTTGAGATCTGTAATGTACTTCACAAATATTTTCTCATTTTATCCTCATAATAGCCCTGGAAGGTAGGGGTTGTTATCCTTACTTTGCAGATGAGGAAGCTGAAACAGACAGAGGTTATGTGACTTTTCCAGAGTCCCAAAGCTAATAAATGTTTAAATCGGGATTTAAAATTAAGTCTTCTGGATTTAAAGTTCAGTGCTCTATAGACTACTGTGTAACATTAAGACTTAGGACTCTGCTCAATGCAATGGCCATTCATATCTCAAGAGGACCTGTGATGTAGCCTGTTACACACCACCTTACGATGGACACAAGGTACAAAGATACAGAAATTTTTGGACATGGCTACTGTGTGGATTTGTTTTCCTTGATTATGCTTATTTCAGTTTTTAAAGGAGTAGGGGTAGAGGGCAGAAGGGGATAAGCAGCAGTGACACCTCCTACTTCCCAAGAAAAAGGCTGTTTGGAATGTTTTTAAAATGCACAGAAGAGAACAGAATGAAGTTCTGAAGGAAGCACAGGAAGGTAGGACAGTTTTAAAAGTAGTATGCAAAATTTATTGCATACTAAAGAAAGCAGTATGAGCACAGAAGAAGCAAGGAGGAGAAGTTTGTTGATCGTGGATTGAGTGTTATAGAGGATACAGTGGAAGGGTTAGGCATAATTGGAGTGTGTCACTGATTGGGGAGGGTTGAGGTAAATAGGGGTGACAGGGTAGTAGGGAATGGGGAAGTGTGATAGTAATGGCAATTAAAGATTCCCCTGTATTGGCTTGGTTTTCAAATTGATTGTATTAAAACCCAGAGCTTGTTAATCCCACCTGTGGGATGGACTTTTTGATGTGAAAAGAAAGTCCTGACTGGGAGGAGCTGGTGACGTAGATTTGGAGAGACAAGAGAGAGGCAGAAGTTCTTTTTGGGAGCAGCACCTCGTGGAGAGGGAGAGACTAAGAGATTGCTGGTGGCCGCTTTGAATTGCCCTGGACTTTTGAGACCTGCCCCCTGAGCTGCCAAGGACTGAGGAGACATGGCTGTTTTGCTGGTACTTTGTCTGTCTGTTTTGATGTTATTTTGCCAGATTTGTCCACTGGTGAAAGACTGTCCTGTTGAAGAAGTCCTGGAACCTGGCATTTGGTTAAGAAGGCCTGAGACTGTCCTGCAGACAGAGAGTGAATACTGTCCACTGGTGAGGGACAGTACTGAGAGTGAATACTGTCCACTGGTGAGGGACAGTACTGTTGTTGCAGGGGTCTGGAGACTGTCCGGCAGACAGAATGAATACTGTCCACTGGTGAAGGACAGTGCTGTTGTTGCAGGGGTCTGGGAGCCTTTCTGTTGGTTCAGAAGCCCTGAAGAAGGATTTTCTTGTTGTATGTTTACAGAAATCCTGGGAGAGGGCTTTGCTAATGTGTTCAGGGGTTCTAGGGCTGTTCTACAGACAGAGGATAAATTCATGAAGGGACTGGCAATGTATCTTATGGCCTTGCTAAGCCTTGTCTCTCCAGGAACTAAGATTGCTGAGAACTTGCCTCGTGTCAAGATGAAGAAAAGACCTCCATTTGGGTATTAAGTGGACCTCCATTTGGGTATTAAGTGCTGTGTTTAAACTTGATGTAACTCTGGGGTAGATTCAATTGTGATCCAGGGGTGGGGAACTTTTGACCTTTTTGTGTTCTATGGTTGAGCAAATGAATGTATTTTACTTATGTTTGGAAACTAATCTCCATTTGAGAAGAGGGGCTTTGTGGTGGACTTAATTAAGGTATAGCCTAGGGGTGGAGAAGTATTTGGAACAGAGACTTTGTAATTGATTGAATGATTGGAAAGTCCTGGGGTGGGGTAGGCCTTGGAGATGATTTAATCACACTTAGTAAATGCTGTATTTTGAATGATGTCATGTTTTGATCTTCTCTGTTCTGGGTTTGTTACTGAATAAAATAGAGAGCACCTATGCTGGTATTTTGAACCTGGGAAGTTGCCTTCTTTTGGCATTACATTACAGGAAGGGATGATCTTCTCTTAAGCAGTCAAGGCCTCAGTATCAGTGAGATGAATACCTTTGGGTTTAAATACAGAGATCTGTTCACTCAATGTTGTACTGGTGAACAATAATGTTATTGCTTCCTATATACCAGGCACTGGGCTAAGCTAAGTGTCAGAATTACAAAGCAAGACAAAAACAGTACCTGGTATAAAAGAACAACGAGGAAGAAAATGTGTTAAGAACAAAAGCAAGTATGTATGAGAGATATACAGAGCAGATAGAAGGCTCCATAAGAACTTGGTGATGAAAAATCAGATATTAAAGGCAATTAAGTGATACAGTGCAACCAGCATTGGATTTGAAGTCAGAAAAACCTGGATTCAAATCCTGACTCAGACACTTACACTAGCTCTGCGACCCTGAGCAAGTCACTGAACCTCTCTCTGCTTCAGCTTCATGTGTAAAACAATGATACCACTGACTTCCCAGGGACACTGTGAGGGTCAAAATGAGTTATTATTTATAAAGTGCTTTGCAAATATTAAAGTGCTATAGAAATGCTAGCTATGATGATAATAAAGATCTTTTAAGTCTTCTAAACTTTCATTATGAAATCAGAGAATTTTCTCAGGCTGCATTGATGCTGGTAAGTGTAGTTCTATGTTATTTATTTTTTCAAAAAAGTTAATACAATCAGGACCACAAACCCAAGGTTAAAAACTTTTTTCTTCATTAAAAATCAGAGCCACATGCCTCTTGATATTAATCTCAAAACAGTCTATAAATTGAAAAGGCCTGACAGTGTGAGACTAGAGTTAAATCAGACGCCTTTTTTTAGGGCCTTTCCATCAACACAAAGGCTAGTTATTTGTTTTTTAGGAGTTATGAGTTGGAAAATAAAGGTTTCTAAAAGCCCCTACAGGAAATATACAATGGTAAGTTTAGCTACAGTGGCGAGTTTCTGAGGCTCAAAGTTATTGCTATCTCTGGTGGAGTTAATAATATCCTGTGTTTGTGCTACATTTTCAGGTTCTCCAAAGTATCCACATCAATGCCTTATTTGTTCCTCCCAAGCAGTCTCTGAGTTATATGGGGCAGGCAATGCTATTTCCATTGCATAAGTAAGGAAACTGAGGCCCAAGAACATTAAGTGGCTTGCCCGAGGTCACATGGCAAATTAGAGGCCACCCTGAGACTAAACTGGGTCTCCTGATTTTGTGTTGTTTTTTTCCTTAGTGCCTCCCTAGGGGTCATTTATAGTTCAGTTTGGGGTATCTAACTAATTTTACGCTGGTGTATTCTGCAGTGACATTTTACCAAGGTGGCAGCAGCGTGCTGCATTTTTTATACCATTTCTCTATACCACTTTTAAAGCAGGGGTCAGATTTGACCTGTGGGAAAGGCCAGGAACTTCAAACACAAGGGTTTTTACAGCCATAGTAACTCAAGTACATGACATTTCTACTGGTTTTTGTTTTGGCCTTCACTGTACCTTCTTTGACTAAAGATTTACCACAAGAGATGTGCACTGGAAGTAGAAAAAAGTTAATAAAAATTTAACATATATTTTTAAAATATACTTTGGCCAGAGTCACAAAAATGAAAAGGATCTTATAGATCACTCAGTTCACAACAACATTTATAAAAGAGGAGGAAAACTAAGTCCATAAGTAAATGTTAGGGACTTGAATTTGATTTAGTTAAAAGCACATGATTACTTTAATTTACATACTAGAAACTTTTTTTGACCAGGGATATACCCATACATGTATCTAGAATATATGTAACTATCTCAAACTTTTATCTATATATCTATATAGGCCTGTATGTGTATAAGGGAGAGATTCCATCTTATTTATTTATTTAATATTAATGAGTTATATTTTAAAAATATACATTATCTCAAAATAAATCTGTATGTAATTTCCTTCCCTTTAAAAAATAAAAAATTAAAGATTAAAAGTATATCAAGAGGAAAACTACCAGGAGACTATTTCCAACAACAGATGACTCAACTAGCACCTGAGAATTTGTTGTACTTGTATGTACTGAGGTTCTGAACTTCCTGCTTCAATAAAATACCAAACAAGTTGTGTTTCCTTTACAAATAAGCTATTACATCAAGCCCTGTTCCTATAATTTCAGGTTTTTGTCTCCATTCCAACATTTTCTTTGGCAAATGTAGAAACATTCTAATTAAAGTGGGGAGGAAAACAAGCCTCATTCATCACGATAAGAATAATGCACAAAAGCACATCCTCATTTTTTCACTCTTTCACTAAGCTATCCCATTCCCAGACAGTGTGGATACTGGCGTCACAGAGTCCCTGACAAACTTCTAGGTAATTCCTTAAAAAAAGCCTTAGTCACTAGAGAAGAAAATTCCAAAAGAATCAATAATTCCGGTAGTGAGTCTTTTAAAAAATGTCCTTCCGTCCCTTGCAGGAAGGCATTACTTTTGAGTAATCACGTAACAACTTCAAGGTTTCTTTTTGAGATCTTAAGATTAGAAAGAAACCTTCCTATTTGTGAACATGTAAACTTTAGTTGAAAGCAAGAATCCCACTTCCTTTGGACTCTTTCAATTTTCACTTTTATCAGAATGTTTTAAAGCCTTCAGTCACTCCCAGAGGGGCCTCCCTAAGAAGGTTAACTCTTTTGAAAATCCTAAATATAATTAATTTGAAGTAATACAAATCTTTTATTACATGTCCCTCTTCCAAACATCATCTTTAGCAAGTAGCATTACACAGCATTAATAGTTGAATGAAATGAATGAAAGGAGAGAAATGAAAAAGAAATGAAATATCATTGCAATGGCTTAATGTTCATTTCATTGTATTGAATTTTTGTTTGATAAAAAGTAGTTCAAAAAACTGATCAACTGGCAAAAGTCTAGGCATATTATTAGATAATGAATTGCCTGGCTAATATCCAAGTATTTCTGAGTATTTTTCCAATTGTCCTTTTCTCAATTTTAAGAGCTTTACTTCAGTCACAATGGACCAGGAGGTAAGAATCACTTCTGTCCTGTTCATTCTCTGAATCTATACATTTTAGCAGTAGACAACAGTCTATTGCATCTTTTAGGGCCAATGAAGGCACAGTTTAGGAAATGTATAAATATATTTGCTTTAGAAGCTTAGTAGAGGTTATGGGGAAAGGAAATATTGACTAGCAAAGGAGGAAGGGTCATTACACACTAATAAGACAATCTTCTTTAACACTCTAGTGATTGAATGGATTTCATTCACACTTTTCATTTTACTTGCCACTTAGGCACAAGTTCCCAAATTTAACTCAGTCTTGCGGAGTTGAAAGAGCATTGAACTTGAAATGAGGAGATCTGTATTCTAATACCAACACTTATTGGCTGTGTGACTTTCAGCAAGTTATTTTACTTCTATTAATTTCAGCTGAGTCATTCATAAAATGTGGATAATAGAGCTTGAGCTACCTACTTAAAGGGTTGTTATGAGGAAACTGCTTTGTAAATAGAGGCAGATTGATGTAGAGGATAGAGCAGTGGATGGCATCTGGAAGAAGTGGGTTTGAATTACTATTAAGCTATTTACTAGTTGTGTGTCACTGAAAAAAAGTTACTTAACCTGTCTGGGCCTCAGTTTCTTCATCTATAAAATGATACAGTGGTGTAGCTAGGTGGTGCAGTGAACAGAGCACCGGCCCTGGATTCAGGAGGACCTGAGCTCAAATGTGACCTCAGACACTGAACACTTACTAGCTGTTTGTGACCTTGGGCAAGTCACTTAACTACAACTGCCCTGCCTTCCCCCTCCAAAAAAAGCAATATATATATATATATATTGAAAAATAAATAAATGAAAAGGCTGGCTTTGATAATCTTTTATGTCCTGTGCTCACTCTAAATCAATGATCCTATGAATCTTAAAACAATATAGAAATATGAAGTATTATCACCTGTCTCCCAGACTCTAAGAGTTGGTGACCTTGTGGGAGCGGCATCTCAAAGCCTTCATTTAATGACTCTAGCATAGTCTTGCCTGCTCCTCCCCACTCCCTGCTCCTGTTGTAACCCCCCCCCCCCCACGGTATTATATTATAGACATGCTTATGTTGTTACAGAAAAAACAAAATGACTTAGAAGATGGATGTATGATTATTAGACAATCGGAGGGGTTAATGATGCTTAAAAATAAACACTCCTAAAATGCCCATGAGCTTAGAAGTAGGGGAATGGATGAAGTTCTGTCAAGTAGGGAGTTGTGTCATGTCCTATGTCAGATGTATTACTGATCCTTCAAGAAGTGATTTATAGCAGCTCTTCTCTTTGTAGACAGGTGACTGAAAACAATGAATATTTTTATTTTTATTTCTCTCTTTTTATTTGTTTCAAAGTGTGGTTCACAGTGGAGGGGGGAGAGATGGCAAAGTATATTAAGAAATATCTGATTTTTTTAAAGCAAGAATCGATAATAATCAAAAAAGAAACATCTAGTCATTAGGCTATGCTGGTGGGTCAAAAGATGTCTATTCCCACAAATGCCTTCAGACTTCAATTTACTCCCCTCCCCCCCTTTTTTACCTGGATGTTTATCTGCATTTTTCTGTCCTGTCTCTGATCCGACTTGATAGTTTGGGCTCGGCTTTGTCTCTCTTTCAACCACCCTAGTGGCACTAGTCCAATGCCTTAATTTTTTATAGATGAGGAAACCAAAGCCTAAAGAGATGAAATGACTTGTACTACATCACACAGCCACCATTCTAATTCAGGTTTTCTGACTCCAAATGCTATGTATGCTGTCTTTGCTAGGATCATGTTTCTGACGAGGTTTTTTTCCCATTAACTCCAGGATGACAGCCCAGTCAGGTTAACTGGGAAAGAAGGAAAATTATCATTATCACCATAATTTCTTGTTGTTCAGCCATTTCAGTCATGTCTAACTCTTCACGACCCCTTTTGGAGTTTTCTTGGCAAATATACTGGAGTGGTTTGCCATTTCCTTCTCCAGCTCATTTTACAGATGAGGAAACTGAGGCAAACAGGGTTAAGTGACTTGCCCAGGGTCACACAGCTATTATCTAAAGCTAGATTTGGACTCAGGAAGATGAGTCTTCGTGACTCCAGACCCAACATTCTATCTACTGTGCCACTTAGCTGTCCCACCATAACAACAGATAACATTTATATAGTATTTTATGATTTGTTTTTACATTCAACATCATATTTAGTGCTCACAACAACCCTATGAGACAGGTGTTATTACCCCCACTTTACAGTTTAGGAAATTGGGGATGAAAAAGGTTAACTAACTTGTCCAGGGTCACACAAATCACTGTGTCTGAGGTATGATTCAAACCTAGGTCTTTCTGATTAAAACCTAACCTTCTATCTACTGTGGCAGCTAGTTATTACTATGTCTTAAGAAAAGAATAGGATAAGCCTTGGCATCACCATTCTGCAGGTTACTGTCAGGGAAATTATTTACTAGCAAAATACAAAATCTAAAATACTGAGATGATGATGGGAAGCAAAGGCAAGGTGTTTTTCACTCTGTGACATCCCATTCTGTTTTCATTGCTTCTTTTACTTCGCAGCACGAGACCTTCCATCTCCAAGTCAAAGGTTAATCCTCAACATTCAGAACATGTAAGACTCTGAGGAACTCTCACAGCTCTTTGGGCAACACTCTTACAAAGACACCAGTTACCCATGGGATTGGAAAAATGCTTTCAGCTCTAAAGGCTAAGCAAAGTGAAGAGTAAGTCTAAGGCTCTTTGCTTACCAAATCCAATGCAAAATTTCTAGTCTGGTACTGAGAATCCTTCCCAATATGGTTGCAATTTACCTTTCCAGTCTTTTCTTATATACCTTCCTTTTTACATTTTACAGTCTAGCCAAAGTGGACCACCAGTTAATCCTTATTTTTAACCTTTCTTTTCCATTCCCCATTTCTTTGCTCATGTCATTCACATGGTCTGAAATGGACTCTCTACTCCTTAACCTTCATCTTCATTCACACGAATCCTTCTCTGTTTCAGGACTGAACTACAGTTCCATTTCCTCTGTTCATATCTCCTAAGTTAAGGCTATCAAAAGTAACTTCGTTTCCTTGATGTAACTTTACTCACAAATGGGTATTACTGTTATACTTCAATTCAATTCTATAAGCATCTATCAAGCACCTAGATACGAAAGGAACATCTGACCACATCTTCCTATAGCTTCTCTTATATCCACTTTGTTCCCATTGTCATTTTCCTAAATCAGGATCTAGCTATTTTTCATTTTTATTGTTGCTATATCAGCTGATTGTCCCTTTATAAGCTTTTCTTCTCTCTCAATTACAAAAACCATAACAAAGGATATACAACAACAGTAATGTAACCATATCACTCCCTAAGATTCTACATCACTGGTCACTGTCATTTTATCAGATGAAAATTTCTTACTCTGTCAGCTTATATTGCTTTAATTCATTTCTTCTCATAGCTCTGATGATGGAATTCTATAACTATAAAGGTCTGCATACATATGTTGACTTTTTTCTTTTCAACCTCAAAGTTGTAAGAGAAGCAGTTACTGAGTTATATCTGACTCAAGAGTTCTGTTCTGGGATATTAGTTGCTCACTTGTATATATCAAGCTCTAGAACATTTAAATAAATGGGGAATGTAGTCTGCTTCAGAGATTGTAAAAGAAGAATTGAAAAAGTTAGGCTAATAACTAGGGGTATATAATGAATGCCCAAACTGGTCTATGAATATGGATATGAGTGCAATTTACCTGATAAATGGAAGGTGAGTATTTGCTAACTAATCATCAGTTAAGGGGGAGGGGAAGATCTTTCATAGAAAGGAACTACCTGAAGAATCAAGAAAGGTTAGGAGGAGAAGAAGAAGAAAATAGAGGTAAAAGGGATAGATTTCAAAACTGGATCAAAGAGTAACTAACTTTTCTCTGCACTGATTTCTTTGGAACAGACGACCTATTAAGCCCATGTTCTGATAATTTCATCTCTCCACTTCTGTAATCACTACTCTGTGGACATGCTGCTCTAATTGGTATCAGTCAAATGGATATCCAATGTAAACTTCCCTCTATGCAATTTCTAAGCTGGACTCTTAGTTTTGCCCTATGGTAAAGTAGCTAGTCTATCCCTTTTTAAAATATTATAGTCTTTTAAATATTTAAAGACAGCACTCATCCCTGCTAAGTTTTACCTTCCCTAGTCTAAATATACCCAGTTCTCCCAAAGAATCCTCATATAGCACAGAAGGAAATGAATAGTCCAGGGGAACCTAAGGCTTCGAGGACACATGTAGCTCTCTAGGTCCTCAAGTGTGGCCCTTTGAATCCAAACTTCACAGAACTTCAAAGTTGGACTCATTCAAAAGGCCACCTCAAGGACCTGGAAGGCCACATGTGGCCTTGAGGCTGCAGGTTCTCCACCCCTTAGACTATTCAGCAGGACTTTCTGTCTTAATCCTCCTGGTTGAGTGACTTGGTGACTCCAAGCTCACAATGCATTTTATGACAGGTCTTAGACATCTCTTCAATACCCACAGACTTCTCCACCTCCTTGACTGTCTTCTTGTTCCCCTGTGTGAATACCCTTTCCCTCTTCCTCAATCTTTTCCCCATGCAGCTTCTCTTTATATGTTGTCTTCCTCCAACAGAATGTCTAGAGGGCAGGAACTCTTTTATTTCCTTATATTTATATCCCCAGAATTTAGCAGTGCTTGACACACAATAGTCATAATGAATGCTCTAATTAAAAATCAGTGACATCAAGAGGAGAATGGAGAATAATTTGTTGGATATGAAGATAGTGCCTATGGTACAATCCTTTCCTTTTGAAGAAATTAGTTGTTGGTAATGGTGTTTTTCAACAAAAGCTGTATTTTTTGACAGAAGTGAAGCAAGTTCCATACAGTTAGTTACTGAAGATGTAAACCTGGGTCACTTAAGATACTTAAATGGATCTCTAATTTCACCAATATGTATGTTCCCTCTATCAACGTATACTAAAAATTCTTCTATGCTTGCCCATTCTGTGCAACTCTGGTTTGTGCCATAGGGTCATAGACTGAAATCTGGAAAGGATCCCAGAGACTATCCAATCCAACCTCTTCCTCTTATAGATAAGGAAAATGAGGACCAGAAAGCTTAAGTGATTTGCCCAAGATTACAAATGCAGGGAGTGGTAGGGTAGAGATTAAAATTTTGTTCCTCTGATTCTAAATCGTCTCGTAAGGATTTAGATAAATCACAAAGTATATATTTAATGTGTTAGAGATGAGGGGTGGGAAAAACTGCTTCACTTTCACTTCATATAGCAGTATAGCAATGGAGCATATAGGCAGTTCATTGGTCATTCCTTGCTCTATTCATGTAAACAGCTCCTTTGATTTTGGGATCCTGAAATATTTTGGTGACATTTTTTGCTTTAGTTCTTCTTTTCAGTCTTTATTGCTTACCTGTTTCAGCTTCCTCACATTCAAAAGATGCCCCATTATTGTTTGTGATATTCATTTCTAATTCTTTGGAGACTATAATGCTCCACAACTTGAAATCATACAATAATACTGGTAGAACATTAGTATTAAAAATGGGCCTAATCAAAATATGCTGAAATTAATTTCCTTAAGCCTGGATGTTTGCAAGCCTAAGATTCCCAGAGTGAGAATAACCAGCAAAGATTATCTTGAATTAAAGCCCTAAGGCAGCACTTTGACTGAAAAAGAGGAATAAAATTCATGGTTTATTTGAAAAAGAAAACAAATCATTTAAAAATTTAGAAATAGCAGTAAAGTAGTTTTTATTTAAAGAGAGAGACTATCATTGGAGGAAAATTATGTTTTTGAACCATAACAAAGTAGATTTATAACAAATTTTTGTATCTAAGATATGGAGAACATGTAAAATATAACCAGAAGTCTATGAAGTTTTCTCAACAGCTGTCTTCCTCAAAACTAGTGAAGCAGTGTATGATAACGGAAAGAAAATTGGCTGAAAGGAGGTGGACAAGGGTTCAAATTTTGGTTTCATCACTAAGTAGTTACTAACTGATCTGGTAGGTAGGAGAAGCTTTGGACAGAGAGCTGGACTGAGAGTCAGGAAGACCTGAGTTCAAATCTTGTCTCAGACACTTACTAGCTGTGTGTCACTTCCTCTCTCTGCTTCTAATTCCTTATCTGCAAAACAGGGATAATAATAGCACCTACCTTACAGGGTTATGAGGATAAAATGAGATGCTTGCAAAGCAATGTACAAAACTTAAAGTGCTATATAAATGCTGGCTATTATTAGCTATTATGACCTTGGGCAAGTCAGCTTATACCTTCAGTTCCTTTATGAGGGAAATGAAGAGGTTTGGAATGAGTGATCTCTAGGTTCTTTTCAATTCTAAAATGAAAGATATTAAAGTCTTTTCAGACACAATAAAATCTATGATTATGACAATTTCCCTTTTGAAATCAGTAAATAATTAAATATCTCCTGAACACTGTTTTCTCTAGACTCCATCTGAAATGATTAGAAATACTTAAAATATTTGAAGAACCATTAAATCATTAGAAATAGATTTAGTATTAGAAGGCTCTTTGGGAGCCAATATCCTTATTACAGTGAGAAAACTGAGTCCCACGGAGACAAGGTAACTGACCATAGTCACATATCAAGTAAGTGGAAGAATAGGGATTTGTACCCAGGGCCTCTGACTTCTGATCCAAAATCTGCTACCATGCATGAAATACTGTGGTAGATACTAGGGGTACAAAGACGCATATAAATAGTTCTTTTCTTAAAATGCTTAAAATCCATTAGAGAATTTATTGGGTATGTATACAAGTAACCAAAAAGGTAAATTAAGAAGAGACAGAACTAATAACCAGAGGAATCAGAGAAGTCTTTAAGAGAAAGAATTGGTACCTACACTGAGCCTTAAGGGAAGATAAAGAGCTTCCCTGGTATGAGATGGAATGCTAAGTTCAGAAGGCAACTAGTTGTCCAGTGTGGTTTGAAAAAGGGGTGTGCAAAAGGCAGTATTATGAAATTAAGCTAGAAAGGCATATGATAGCCACATTGTGGAGGGTCTTCAATGCCTGGCAAGGAATCTGTACTTTATCCTAAATGAAACAGGGATCTCCTGAAGGTTTTTGAGTAGGGTAGTGATTTTGATCAGATTTATGACTTAGTAAGATAAGTTGTCAGCTATACAGAAGATAGATTAGACACAGAAGATGTTGGAAATAGTAAAATCTATCTGAAAGCAAATATAGTAATCCTCGTTAGAGGTGATACCACCAACTAATTTAGTAGTTGTGTAAACAGAGAAAGCACTGATCAACATATCTTACATAATCAACAATACTAGGCAACTGATTGAATATGGAGGGGAGGGTTGAGGAAGAGAGATGATTATAAACCTTAGTGACTGGGAAGCTGGTGAAAGGAAGGGAAGAAAGAAGGAAGAAAAACACATTAAGTCATTACTGACCATCAAACACTGAGACATAAATATAAAAAAGCAAGACAATCCTTGTCCTTAAAGAGCAGACAACATATGGTGGTGGTCAGGGAAATTTTTTTAAATTTTGGGAAATCACATGGATGATGAGTGGATCCCAAGTGGAAAAAAATATGGAAATGGGTGGGCATATATGGCAGAAAGCAAGAATGACTACGGTAGATGGTCAGATGGGATGTAAACATAGTCTGGAGTGTGGGGCTACCTAGCTATAGTAGGCCATGTATATTTGTACTGGCTGAGTCCCCAATCTTGATGCTGTGGTTTGCAAGGCAGTGGTTATAAAACCAAGTGGATGAACACACAGAGAATGGTCTCAAGCAGTCTAGTGGATCAGAGGGAACAGTAAAAGGTCAGATAGAAATAGGTGGCCACGTTGGAGAGCTGGATAGGATATGGAGTGTGGTCTGGCATTTGGAGTCAACTATATATAATAGGTCATGTGTGCTTGGCTGTCTCACCAATAAAGAGAGCACAGGTTCAGAGCTGTGGTTCCAAAGCTGAATGAATAAAATCATTCAAGGTATAGTTGCAATAGGTTTGGTGTTCCAGAAGCAACAGTGCCAGTCAGGGTGGATGCAAGGAAAACTGTGAGCTAGTTACTGAGCTCTTTGAGAAATGAAGGAGAGGGAGAGTACCATGAAGGCTGATTAATTTATAGAAATAATATATAATTTATGGATATACTCCAAGGTAGAGTAAATCTCAAAGGAGAAGAAGCCTGAGAATAATTGTGGGGAAGGGAAAGTCTAGAAGCAGCAGTGGGGGGGAAAGTCGTATGCTCACTCTGTGTGTATGTGTGTGTCTGTGTGTGTGTATGCTTGTGAGAGAAAGGGTGACCAACACATGAAGGGGTGGCAAGGGATAAGCTGCCCTCCAGAGAGAGCCAGGTTTCTATGACTACAAGAAAAAGAAAAGGGAGTAAGGGAAAGAGATCTAGGATGAAGGAAAATTTGTTAATGACAAAATGGGGGATTAGTGACCATAATGGAATGGAAAAGTAGAAGGAATGTGAAAGGTGTGGAACTGAACTGGATGGGGATAACAGTATAGGGAATGGTAATATAGGAAATTAAGGGAGACAGGGAACCTTTGAACCATAGGGATTAGGATAGTAGGAGGTGGGAGTTTCCATTACCCTGTTCTGCTTCTATTCTGGAATAAAATGACAGATATTTCCTATCTTTTCCTCAGTTTGTTAAAACTTGAATGTTATATATGAGAGTAGCTTCCTGTTTCTAATTTAAATGTTAATTGAAAATTCATTCTAAATCACTCAGTTATAATAATTTGTAGTGATCATCAGCATATTTGTGATGGTTTTATGAAATTCAGGTATCAGAATTCACTAACCATTATGCGGCAGACTGAAGGAAAAAAAAATTGCATCTCACCACTGCTCGTATATGGTGGTATATGGTTTATGCCTGTGAAAGATGACAAAGAATGCTAGGAGAGAAAATATTCTAGAAGGCACGGCCTCATAATATTGATGCACTTAATCATCATTAAGAGGAAAGCAGATGTTTCTTGTATGGAGAATGGGAATTTGCAGGAGGTAGATCGTGAAGGTCACTCCCAAATTTATCAATGGTTAGGGAAGGGCTTCCACATGGAACTCTTGCCATCCATTACATAAACAGGGTGGTTTCACTGGAAGAACCATTAAAAGAAAATTTTCCATTTTGCAGTTTCCCCATGCAAAACTCTTCTACATGGTAAGGTATGGACCAGTCAGAAATTCATTGCTACCAGTCAGAGGTTATTGTACAACATGTGATAATATCCAGGCACTAGGGGAACACACACTTATAATAAACAATAGAATGGATTAAAAAATGATGTGACCAAAAACTCAAACTGATTAAGTTATAAAAGAAAAGTCATCAAAAAGGGACAGTTAAAAAAAAAAAAACAACACTGTATAAGAGTCTGGGGAATCGATGCTGACTTTCTACTAGAAGAATAGAAGTAAAACGTGTTTTTTATTATCATGTACACATTAGTAATCTTAAAAGTTTATGATGAATCGTCACTGTTCTTAGATATCAAAGGGCTCTCCTCACTTTCTATATGTCTCTATGAGTTTTCTTCACAGGTTCCTGCAATGAGTCATTGTTCATAGAGGTTCATGAAAGGTTGGCATCTAGACTTGATTAAGATAAATGACTATTTTAGATCTAGATTCTTGGTTGGGCTCCATGCCAGCCCATTCAAATAAGGCAAAAGATACTCTCTAAGCTAAGTAGTATAAAGAGGTACCTTTTCTAATTGTGACTTCCATTTGGAAAAGAACATTGAAAAAAATTTAATCAACTTTGTTTTTTTCTCTTTGTCTCTTGGATCATGGTTATACTAGCTAATTATTCACTTCATAAATGTACATGTGAATAAACCTTTTGTAATAAATCAATAAACCTTAAAAATGAAATTAACCTAGCCTCATTAATGCATATATACTTTAATTCAGCAAGCATTTATTCAGTGTGAACCATTTGTAAGGCACTGTGTTAAAAGGCACTGAGGGACACAGAAAGATCATAAATGTCTTCAAGGAGTTTACTACCTGGTAAAAAAAAAGTTAATTTTTGACAAACAATAAATGGTATAGAGAAAAAGCACTAGATTTGGAGTGAGAGCACTTTTGTTAAATCCTAGCTCTGTTACTAGCAGTGTCACTACATGCAAGTCACTTAACCTCTCTTGGTTTCCTCACTACAAAATAGGGGTGCTGGCCTAGATAATTTTTAAAGTGTCTTTGGATTCAAATTCTATGAAATAGTACAGTATTTTACAGGTTTTTTTTTTTTTGAGAGAGGATAGAGGGAAGGGGTTTGAACTTGTGATTGCATGATGGTGGGGAATTCCTAGTAGAGGGGAATTCCATTCATTGATACAGATCAACAACTTCTTGGTAACTTGTAATTCTAGACAACTGCCTATGACACTAAGAGGTTAAATGACTTGACCACAGTCACACAGCTAGATGTGTGAGAGGTAAACAGTGAGCCCTGGACTTTTTTTTTTTGAAGCACTGGTCAGATTTATTTTAAATAGTAATCAACAATTCCAAACAATTATTAAAACACAGTGATTCAACAGACAGCTTGGAACCGAGATGTTTTCCACTTATTTTCAATTATCCTCTACATGACCCCAATCCACCTCCAAAATAAAGCAAACTATAACCAAATGGGAGTGAAATTTCAAAAAAATATTTACTTGCCCACCATAAGACACACTTTCCCACAGAGGGCTTTTAGTGCGTTCTGATTTTACTCAAGACAACTTAAAATGGTACAAAATAACATTTTTTTACATTAACATTTTTTCCTTCCTGATAGAATTATTGACCACTTAATACACAACCCATCTTTTAAGACAGACTCTTTATTTATTATACCATACTGTTTTTTCCTACAGATAATAGCTATTTAGTGTTTGTTGAAATCACACTAGTAAAAACATATATCTGAGGCACTTGTTTAGTATTAACATTCACTGGTGAAATTAGAATTCTATTATAGTTTTCTTAGTTTCCATAAATTTAGAAATGGAGTAGAACTCTAGTTGTTCTATTTCTACATCTAATAGTTTTGACAATAGATTCTCTGACTTTTCCTCCAAAATTAAAGTTTTATACAATAATTAAAAAAAATCAGTTGAAGTTGTAAATCTTTCTACATAATAATATAATGACTGCAAGAGGAAATTGCAGCTTCAATAATTTCAAAAACCATTGGAAAAGACTGCACTCAGCTTGGCTGACAGAATTTTTATTTGCTCCATTTATGTTTTGCAATCACCAACCCATCTTCCTAAAAACAGGATCTTTGTTGTTTATGATTTCAACATTTCCAGGTGCCCATTCTTCAAATGATATCTACTGCAATACAAAGTGATGTCACAGAGATGAGAACTTCTGGTAGGAAATTAGTAGTCGATGAACCCATTCATTACAAAGATCCTGTTTTCATGTCAATATCCTCAGCAATAAAATATGAGGAAAGTAGAAAAAATTAATCATCTCATGCTATTTTAGTTTGCATTGGCTTTAATATTCCTTCTCTCGTTATAATCTGTTCTTTAAAGGAGCACTCATTCCTTTAGGTGAAGACACCACCATAAATACTAGATTCTGAATAACATAATTATATTTCTATAGTATACCTCACTGATGTTGGTCAACCCTCTATAAAACAGCAATAAAGATAGTATTCTTGTTGATTTTAAGGTCTAGGCTAATTCTTGGAAAAAGTTAAAATCTGGTTCTCTTCATTATTTTGCTCTATTTATTGGTGAAGACAGTATTCCCACTTGTCTGTTGATAAATTAATTCATTTGGTAAAGATTAAGAGGTTATTTTACTCGACCATCACCTCCACTCCAGCTCTAAAGCTATGTTCCTTTCTTTTGATATATTTAATTTGTCCACTTCTGACTCTCTAGTCATTATGCTGATAGTGAGTTCTTGATTCCTACATCTTCAAATGTCTTATGTCCTAGTTTCCAAAATCTGATACCCAATTCATTATCTTAGAGGAAGGCCCTACCTTGGCCCACCATAGCACTGATAGCTACAGTTATGCCCTCTTTCCTAAGGTCTAAGGGTAACTAAAATATAGAAAAGAATTTGGTTAGAAGAGACTAACACATTCTCTTTCTCCTTGGGAAGCAGAAAATTAATAGGAAGTTTGTTGGTTTAAAATATTGACTACATTCATTTACTCAATGGCACCAGTACCTAATCCTCTCACCAGTCCTTACTACCTAGAATCTTTTTGCTCTGGGGATGAAAAAAGATACTAGAGGGAAAAAAGTAAAATATCCTTGCACTGATTTCAAGTGGAATTCATTGTGCACAAGAAGTTAGAAACTGGCCCCAAGGATTCTAAATTTGCTAGGTTTCAATGAAGTCTCTCTACTCTAACAACTTTTAAGAGAAGAAACACTCAGGAGAATAGATTTCTAATCTCTGGAGCACAGACCAATGCAGATGTTAGAATGTGTCCACACCCAATCAATATAGATCATTAACAAGTAAAACAAATGGTTATTTTAAACTTTGGGAAAATGAAGCAGATGTCTTTGGCACTGTGACGGTCAGAAAACTACTAGCTTTCATGACAAGAGAATTCCAGAGCTAAGGGTCTTCACTGAGAAAACTCTGCTCCCACAACTCTGTGGTTTGTTAATAGGAGTGCTATCAGATATGAATCATCATAAGGGGCATTAGGAATATAAGAAATGTCTATGTTAGTCAGAATGCAAATAAAACTATTGAGGATTTGTGTGATCAAAAAGACACTGCAGATTATTCTGAGAAGAAAATCAGAAATGAGAGCCAATTCTAAGACATGTTATATAATTTCATGTTCCACAAGCCCTAAATAAGCAAGTGATTGTAAACTCATTCATAATGTTGATTAGGATATTTAGGAAGCAAAAAACAAGGAAAACATTTCTATCAGAAATGGACTGGTCTGAATTCCAAGTCAAGCATACTCTAGCACATTCAAAGAATTATGATTTTCTATTCCAAACTAAAACTGATGATGAAGGAAATTTTGAATTGGAGTAATTTCCTAAATACTATGGATCATGGAATAAATATCATTCCAGTCCTAACCATAAGGCAACATAAATTAGACTCCTTCTCCAAAGGGAAGTATGATCCTTATGACAGCTGAGCAGATGTGGGACATTAAATAATATCATACAATAGACAATTATTATGCATCTATTATATTAAGAGAACTGTTAGAATCTGGAAAAGATTACCCAGGATTCTCACCCCCTTCCCCCAATTCCTGGCCCTAGTGCTAAATCCAGATAAGAACCCTTTAACAACTTTCAGGGTCGAAGTAGGGTTAAGCTAATTCCATTAAGGTGTCTTAGCAGACCTGATCTATTTCCACCATTCTCTCTGCCTGCTATTTATGCTATAAATATTTCCCCTCAAGGATGTCTACCTCAAGCAAGTGAAGACTTCCCCTGGCAGAATAGGTGGGTGAGAACAGTATGTTCCAATGGCCATGGAGGCAGGCAAAGCAGGCACCATAGAACACTTAGAGCTTGGTCAGACATTTAAGACACCAAGATCATCCACTGCATCCTGGGCCATTGCCAATTGCCTTGACTTTTGAATTGCCACTGAATTTTGATGAATCTGGAAGAGAGAGTATGACTGACAACTTTGTACAACTCTGCCTTACTTAAATCTAATTCCCACATAAGTCAAGACATCATCCTGTGATGTCATTGGTCCTCTTTGAAAATGAAGGACAAACAAAATTTCCCCTCTATAAAGCTGACATGCTTTATTGTCATGTCAGCTCCACGTTTTCATATATTGGGCCTTGGAATTCTGAAACAATTCTTACATATTTATTAAAACATCTAAAGGCAACAAGAGATTATTTTGATAGGAGTATAGATAGATGGGAAAGGAGAGAGACTAAGACTTTTTAGTGGGCTATTGCAATAGTCTGGACATATAGTAATAAAAGTCTATTGGCAGGAGGGACAGAACAGATGCTCAGAAAGATGTTGAGATAGAATTGGGAGGATTAGAAGACTGCCACAGGGAAGTAACAGAAAGAACAGGGAGACTACTGGGAGTCATTAATAAAGGCAGAGGGAAATATATTTTGTCTAGCAAAATTATCTTTGTGGCGCAGGTGAGGATAATGTATCTTCTCTGGCTTCAGAGTTGCCATTTTGTCCCAATTATATATTCTTGTCCAAATATCTGCCTTGGGGCTCTTTGGCCTATGCTGGCATTAGGACAGTGATCTTTATTGAATCTTCATTAATATATGTGCCTAATTCAGTAATCACAAGGTCTCCTCCTCACTCTATTTGCTGCCATAGCTTTCTCACAAAAACCCATCCTTCATGATGTTGGGCTAGAAGGTCTAGTGTGGAATCCAGATATACTGTCTTAATAAATTTATACTGAATTCCCATGGCTTAATTCATACTACAGGATAGTATGAGTGGCAGTTTTCAACCATCTGTCTTTATTTTATAAAAAGAAAAAAAAAGATTAACTCTAGCATTCCTTTGTTCTTCATAGACAGTACAGAAAGATAACTGCATCTGTGTGGGAATGACTGATGAGAAACATGACCCTTTATGGCACCACTGCTCTGTGATGACAAGATGAAAAAAATACAAGTACAAACTCATTGGATGATATTTAGGAAGGCATTTTACTTGGAAGAATTTGAGGTGGGTGTGTCTGTGTGTGTGTGGGATTGGGTTAGTATTTTTTTGTGATTACCTGACTCAGATTAATATTAGTTATTTGTTTGTATAAAAATTTGGTTATTCTTTAACACAGACTTTTGGTGTCTAGTAAATCAAGAGAGCATAAAGTCTAATAAGATTTCGGTTGCAGTACAGAGTAGAGTATGAGCTGGTAGTTGTGGCTAGGAGACAGCTGTGATTGCTCTAAGTCACATTTCCAGCTGTGCCAACCAGTAAGATTCTACTACCCTGTAGCGTTCACCCAAACTGTCTCATTTAAACAGGAAACTTGTGGGACACTTACAATGCAGCACACATTGCTGTGGGAGCACACAGTCCTCCTTCAAGTAGACACTGAAATTTATCTGACTTTGGGGTATGTTTAGCCCAGCATTTTTTTTCCTTCAGCAATCACTATTATAGAAGCTTTCCTATCATTACTGATAATAAATATATTTGCTGCTGACAAGGAATTAGGAAACAAAGAAACTGTACAACATTCTAAAAATATAGAAACAAACAGTTTTGGCCTAAATCCTCAAACTGAATTCTTTCAGAAAAATGTATTATCAAAATATCATTCCTAATTGTGCTGCCAAGTGTGTTAGAATTTGGGGAACGGGGTGGGGAAGGAAAAGGGGAAATTAGCCTAGCCCTGTCAGCATGTTGATCAAATTTGCAAATTAGACTTAACAGGAAGCTTCACTAAACTGTATTTTCACTTTCAGGCTCCACTGGTTTCTCAGCAATATCTGCCTCCATCCTACTTCACACATAACCCATTGTAAAATGTGTAAATGTTAGTCAGTACCTTTTCCAATGAATCTGAAGTCTTGCAGAACTTTTATTTGTTAAGTAAACACCTGCCCAATCCATAAATGGTCAAGTTTGTCAGAATAAGTTTATCATGCTTTGAGATAACAAAGTCATTTAATTTACCATGGATTCGCATATGTAAAAAAATCACCATAAATGTTTGCAAAATTTCAGACTCTGGATAGGATTAAGGCAAGCTGAAACCAAAACTGATAAATGCTTTACAGCCAAATTATTCTTTTAACTAAAAAAGTCAAATAAGAAGATTATAGCTGGAATAAATTGCATGTTAGATATAGGTCTACTGAAGATAAACTGTTTAAGTATATATAGCTTAAAAAAGTATTAAATACCTTGAAATAAAAAATAGAATCTTTACCTTGAGAAGCCTTTTGAGAACAATCTTTTTTTATATCATATCTTCTTTCACGTTACTTAAAACAAATTTTAAGGGGAAGATTTCTTTGTATTGGGCTTAATTTCATTTTAGACTACATTTATTCAACTTATAATATTGATTGCCTACTATCTATATGAAATTATTTAGTAAGTTCAGACTGGATGAATATACCAAAGGCATATAAGGCATGACCTATGTTTACAAGCCTTTTAACTTTTTAAGGGAGATGAGACATATATACAGATAAAGATAATAGAAAACTAAGACAAAAGCCATTTGAGAGATATAAAAAATGATAGGAGCTTGGAGGATGGAAAGCTGGGGAAAATATGGGAGGTTTCATGAAGAGGGTGAGGTTTAAACTGAACTTTGGAGAATGGGTAGGATTTCAAAACCAGAAATAGAAAAAGGGACTTTCAAATGGAAGGAACAGGATGAATAAAGGTAGTAAACAAAGATATCTAACATGTTTGGGGAATAGCAAAGGGTATAGATAGGTTTGGGGAGAAGTAGAAGATAAAAGTAGGTTGAAGATAGATGGGGGAGGGGCTTGTATACTGTGCTAAAAGGGTTGGGACTTCATTTGCTACTATAGGTTATACGAAGTCACTAAATGTTTTAAAGTAAGAATATGACATTATCAAAAGGGCATGTCAGAAAGGTCATCATAGGTTCACATAGGAGGTGGAATCAAGATGGCAGAGTAGAAACAGGACCTCCCCGCTGCTCTGACTTCCACTTTCCCCAATCTATGTGAAAAGGGGATTCTGAATAAACTTTGGAGTTGCAGAAACACACAAAATGACACAGAGAAGCTACCTTCCTGCTGAGGACAGCCCGGCAGGCCTGCAGGAATTGGCCAGCGCAGTGCTCTGGGAGCCAAGCCCAGCCCCACACCTAGGCTTTAGTTCCAGGGTGGGCCTGACCAGCCAGTGGAAGGAGGAACTCCAGTTCAGCAGCAGCTGTGGCCATTTCCAGATTTATCAACACATAGATGCGAAGGACAAAGTGAGAGGTCAGTGCAGTCTGGACTTTGGGACCCAGTAAGTGGGAGTGCTTGGCTTTTGCCCCCAGGGCAAGAAGCCGCTGAGACACAGCACAGCCAGCCAGCGCCACATAGCAGCTTCAGCTCCTAGCCTGCAGAATGTAGGGGGACCAAGCACCAGTCTAAGGGGTAATCACTCTTGCTTTAACCTTCTTGGATATGAATTGCAGTCTGGGGTGGAGGTCTTGGGGTGTGTGTCCAGCTTGCCAGAGTGTGTGGAGACCTCAGAGAGGGCACCCATCTAATACCTCCTGCAGCTGAGAAAACCCCAGCATTTGGGACGAAAACTCCCCTGTCTGGTGGCAGAGTCCTACTGTGGCAAAAAGCCCAGTGGTGAAGTGACTGAGGGGCAACATGACCAGGCAAAGGAAACAACGCAGACAGAAGATTCCAACATTACACTCCTATTTAGGGGACAAAAAGGAGAAAAGCATGGAACAGGGAGAAGACAGTGAAGTCAGAACTCCTGCACCAAAAGCTTCAAAGGAAAATAAAAGCTGTTTCCAGGCCATGGAGGACCTTAAGAAGCAGATAAGAGAAGTGGAGAAAAAATTGGGAAGAGAAATGAGAACAATGGAAGAAAATTATGAAATGAGAGTCAACAGTCTGACTGAGGAAAATTACACCTTAAAAAGTAGACTAACTCAAATGGCAAAAGCTCAATAGGCAGTGAGGAGAAGAATGCCTTAAAAAACCAAATTTGCCAGATGGAAAAAGAATCTCAAAAGCTCAATGAGGAAAAACATTGCTTCACAATGAGATTGGAGCAAATGGAAGCTAATGGCTTTATGAGAAGTCAAGATGCTGTTAAACAGATCCAAACAAATTAAAGAATAGAAAGCAATGTGAAATATCTCATGGGAAAAACCACTGACCTGGAAAATAGACCCAGGAGAGATAATTTAAAAATTATTGGACTACCTGAAAGGCATGATCAAAGTAAGAACCTAGAAATCATCCTCCAGGATGTTCTCAAAGAAAACTGCCCTGATGTTTTAGAACCAGAGAGCAAAATAGAGATTGAAAGAATCCAACGATCATACCCTGAAAAAGATCCCAAAAAGAAAACTCCTAGGAATATTATAGCCAGGGTCTGGAATTCCCAGATTAAGGAGAGAATATTACAAGCAGCCAGGAAGAAACAATTTGAATATTGTGGAAACACAATCAGGATAACACAGGATCTGGCAGCTTCCACACTGAGGGATTGAAGGGCCTGGAATGTGATATTATAGAGATTGAAGGAGGTGGGATTAAAACCAAGAGTCACCTACTCAGCAAAACTGAGTATCATGTTTCAGGGGAAAATATGATAATTCAATGGAATAGAGGACTTTCAAGCATTCTTGCTGAAAATACTAGAGTTGAATAGAAAATTTGACATTCAGATACAAGAAGCAAGAGAAGCATGAGAAGGTAAACAGGGAAAAGAAATCATAAGGAATTTATCAAATTTGAACTATTAACATTCCTACATGGAAAAACAATAATTGTAACTTATGAAACTTTTCTCAGTAGTTGAAGGGAATAGAAATATGTGTGTGTGTATGTCTATATATGAGGTTATATGGGCATATGAATATATATGTGAATGTGTGTATACATATTTACAGGTATACATAGATAGAGGGTACAGGACCAATTTAACAGGAAGGGATGATACTTAAAAGGTGAAATTAAGAGGTGAGTGAGGAATATAATGAGAGGAGATGGGGAGAGACAGAATGGGGTAAACTATCTCATATAGAAGAGGCAAGGGAAAATGGTTACAATAGAGGGGAAGAATAGGAAGGCAAAAGGGAATGGGTCAACCTTATTCCCATTGAATTTGGCTTGAGGAGGGAATGAAATACACACTAAATAGGGTATCTCACCCTCCAGGAGAGTAGGGGGGGGAAGGGAATGAGAGGGGGGGATGAGGGAGGGGAGGCCGGGGGGGGGGAGAGAAGTTGGAAGCACCCACTTTTGAAAAGGGACCGGATCAAAGTAGAGAATAGAACAAGTGGGAGGTGGGATAGGAGGGAGGGAAATATAGTCAGTCTTTTACAATATATCTACTATGTTATTGTTTTGCATTAGCCACACGTGTACAACCTATACTGAACTGCTTATCTTCCCAGTAAGAGTGGGTGACAAGGGAGGAAGGGAATGAATCTGGAATTCAAAGTTTTAAAATCAAATACTCAAAAAAAATATATATATATATACTATTATTAATACTATTTTACATATAATTGGGAAATAAGATATACAGGCACTGGGGCATAGAGATCCACTAGAAAAGTCGAAAGGGGTATGGGAGAAAATATGGGAGAGAGCAGATTGGAGGAGGGGATATCCTGTGGGACTGCTATTTTGGGGCGGTGGGTAGGGGAAAAACGGGGAGAAAATTTGTAACTCAAAATCTGGTGGAAATGAATGATGTAAATCAGAAGTTAATGAAGCATTTGAAAAAGAAAAAAAAAGAAAGGTCATCATATTAGGAAGGAAGTATACTTCTCAGCTCTCAACATCTCTCTACACTGCCCATCTTGTATATAGCTTAACTAACTTCATTTTAGTTCATGGTCATAGTTTATACTCCTATCAAATGAGATAATATTTTTAAGTGCTTAGCACAGTGCTATGGGCAGCTAGGTGATACAGGTAATAGAGTGATGGGCCTGGAGTGAGGAAGATTTATCTTCATGAGGTCAAAGCTAGTCTCAGACATTTATTAGCTGTGTGACCCCAGGCAAGTCACTTAACCCTGTTTGCTTCCATTTCCTCAACTATAAAATGAGCTGGAGAAGTGTAGCAGCAAGCACCCCAAGCGTCCTCAGGGTTTGCAGCTACCACAGGTTCTTGGATCTGCTTTGCTAAAGGAAAGCAACTCAAAATGGGTTAACAAGCTTACTTTAATCAGTCAGACATATATCGTTTACCTTGTTCAGGAGAAAAGGTCAGCACCCCGAACCTCAAAGTATACAGGCATAATTATCAAGACAGAAACATCAAGTAGACAGATTTCCAAACTGTCCAACCATTACATCCATACCCAGTCAACATCTGGGTTTCCACATTCTGGGTTTTTCAAAGCCGGGGGACTCTCAACAACGGCTTCCCAGAATTCAGATCAAATCACAGAATACTTCTCAAAGTGAGTCCCCAAAACAAAGCTACACATCAGGGCTTATATAGCCTTCTCCTGGCTCAGAGAATGTAACAACCTTATTGACCCACTGGCCAATCAAAAAGTATCTACTGAAAAACAAGCCTCCCTCCCCAGGCTTCTGGTGCACTTTAGCCTAGGGGCAGGGAAGATCTTTAAAATTTACATTCGCATTACAAGAAGGAAATGGCAAACCACTCCAGTATCTCTGCCAAGAAAACCCCAAATAAGTTGACAAAGAGTCAGACATGACTGAAAAAAAATGACTGAACAACAAATAGCACAGCACCTGGCACATAGTAAGCACTATATAAATGCTTATTACCTCCTCCTCTCCCTTTCCTTGAGCAATTAACTCTGAAATATATTTTATTAGTCACAAATTAAATTAATAACTATTATTGTAAAAATAGAGCAGAGGTTTTTGTTAGGAACAATGGCTGCAGGACACACTTTGTATACATATATTCTAAATAGCCTGAAAATCATGTTTGTTGCCAAAGGCAGCAAAGATATCTATCTATCTATCTATCTATCTATCTATCTATCTATCTATCTATCTATCTATCTATCTATCTATCCACACCCACATGTAAATATATTTAAAATCAGTTTTCAGGAAAATGTTATAGAACAAAAATTTTTTTTCAGTCTGTAAATATAGAAAATAGAGGGGCCGCCAGGTAGCACAGCGAGTAAGAGCACTGGCTCCAGTGTCGGGATGACCTGGGGATCAAATCTGGGCTCAGATACTCAGCACCACACCCAGAAATAACTAGCCGTGTAACCTTGAGCAAGTTACTTAACCCCAATTGCTTAAAAAAAATAGAAAATAGATTTTCTTATAAAATTAAAAGTATAGGCAACATATAGGGAAAATCTCTCACACCATATTAACATAGCATGAACAGGTTACTTTCAAAAAATGCCAAACAATGAGGTCAAATGGATCATTCCCATGGCCTGTTGTGACCTTGGTGGAGACCTTCCACTCTCTTTGAGTCTCTTTCAGAACTGTAAAGTCCTTTTAGTGAGACGCTGGTTTTCTCTCCCTTTCTCATTCCATTACCCAATACCCACAAAATGCACAGGGAGAATGGAGATAAGCAGAGTGAAGGATGGTAAGGATATATTTCCATGCCTTCTGTCAATATAAAAATCCCTGATATCTTGTCTTTGTCACATGAATTTTGCCTTAAAAGTACCCATAGCTTCATAATAGAAAGCATATTCAATTGAGAATAAAAAGGCCTGTTTTCTAGTCTCAGTTCTGACTAGTTCTGACTAGTTGGGTAACTTCATTTCTCTCGTCCTTGCTTTTCTCATCTGTAAAATGAGTACTTTAGACTAGATAATCTCTAACATACCCTCAACTCCAAGATGTGAGGACTTGTGAGTTTGATTATTCTCCAACTGAAATAATACATAAACTATTACACATCTTTTGTATCTCATCAAGGGAGGTTTAATTTCATGGGTGAAAAAAATCACAAATGATCCCAAATACTGTAGTCAGGGCTTATATTATCTAGATACTAAAATATTTTGTGTAAGTGTTTTTCATATAAAGGTCCAAGACAAACAAAAAAATTAATGGAAAAATGTAGTGCTTAATCATGGACATTTTAGATTTGCCTTCTCTTTGCCAATATAGGATTGCAAGGTTGTTGGCTCTTAAGGAAAAAAAAATCAAAGGTCTGCCATCATTTTTCATGAGAGACTGTTTCATGGTCTGAATTACCTCCCTAAAGCCATTTCCCCTGCTATTAGACTGAGGCCCTTAAATGGAAGATGCTACAATAATGAATTCTGAGGTTATAAGGGTAGAATTATGACCTAGGAATAAAGGGTGAATGGATGCTGAACCAAAAGTAAGTGCATAATGTTACCTGGTATCCTAAAAACTAGTTTAGTTTGGTGTTGACCTCAGGAATGTGGGGGTATTCTTGATTTGAGTAGTTTTCACAGGTTGGATCTTGATATCAAACTAGTCCACAGGGTCCATAAAGTCACATCATATAGAAATATTTCACCAAGGGGACACATGGCTAAAGTATACATAATTTTCAAAATAAGTTCCACTGATAATACTTGATGCTATTCTTTGAATTTCCTTCAAATTACTGATATTTTTGTGAAAATGATGTGACCCAACTGATAAAAGGCACGATGAGAGTCACACAGAATTGGTAGGATAGGTTGTAATCTACATTGCTGAAGGGAACTTTCAAAGAGATGAAATCCAAGATCCATTTGAGTATATTATATTATGTTATATTATATCATTGCACATTATATCATATCATATATTACATACAAGTTCTGCTTTGGACATATTAAGTTGAGATGTCTATGAGAAAGTATATGGTAATGTAGAACTAGAGGTTGGGAGAAGATTAAGAGTTAGATATCTATATGTGTACAGGTTATCTGTATAGAGATGATAATTAAAGCTGCAGAAGTTGATGCGATCTTAAAGTGTCCTTGGTGTAGAGCAAGGGAAGATTTTTGTGGCACATTTTAAAAAGAAAATAAAGTTTTTAAATGAATAAAATAAAATATATAGGTTTGCAAAGGAAAAAAATATGTTGAACTATAGTTATCAAAATATTACATAAATAAAGTTTCAGACTCTAATTAAGAACCCCTGTTTTACAGTGTAGAGAGAGGACTAGAAAAGCCATACTTGGTGGGCAAGAGAAGGGTGATGACATAACAAAGGTTTTTTTTCTTTAATGGTTTACACATTTAATTTAAAAAATGTTATTACAAGTGATAGCAGCATAAATCCTTAGGACAAAAGAAAATTCGTAATTAGTCCCCATGTTTGTGCCAAATTGGCATATTTTTAAGCCCCAAATGAGCATATTATAGAAAGGGGGTTTCCCAAAGTTTTAGGCATCAAGCCTTATTGTTTTCTCACTTTATCTTTTGCCAACTAAAATGTTGTTTAGCATTGAATACAGATAGTGAACAGCTGCAAGTTCTGGCTAAATGTTTTCTTAGGCATACCAGTTTTGGAAAGCATCTTTCCCCCCCCCCCCCTCCCTTCCCAGTAGGCAGTTTCTGCCCTCATACTAGCTCAAATTCATTCAGAGACCAGTTTTCAGAGATCATATTCTAAATATCTACCAAGAAATGTCTACTTAAGAAAACAATGTGATTTGTTTAGTCCTTGAAAAAAATATTTCTTTACACTCCTGATGCACACACATGGGCAACCTTTGGGTACTGATCTTCTCAGTCATGACTGGGAAAACAAAAAATATTTTTTTCCATATTCTTTTTTTTTAAGCAATTGGGGTTAAGTAACTTGCTCACGATTACACAGCCAGTTGTTTCTGGGTGTGGTGCTAAGTATCTGAGCCCGGATTTGATCCCCAGGTCATCCTGACACTGGGGCCAGTGCTCTTATTCACTGAGCCACCTGGCCGCCCCTAAGCAATTGGGGTTAAGTAACTTGCTCAAGGTTACACGGCCAGGTATTTCTGGGTGGGTGCTAAGTGTCTGAGCCCAGATTCGATCCCCAGGTCATCCCGACACTGAGGCCGGTGCTCTTAATCACTGAGCCACCTGGCCACCCCTTTTCCATATTCTTTTGACTGAACTCATATGAAGTATTTGTCTTCTATCTTATGGAGTGAAAACAAGTGTAGAAAATGTGGCAATTGAGATGTTTGGTTCTACCTGACATTTAATCTTAGTGATGCCTTAGAATGAACATGGAAAGTGAATATATCAGGGGAGTTTTCAGGATTGAGGGGATTGAGGGAGGTGGAGAAAAGAGGATGATTAAGAAAAATCAGGAGTTAAAGCTTAAATGCAATGAAATGAACAAGAAGCTCAAAGACAGGTAATATACAGCTGTTTAAGATAATTTTTGGTATCTTTCTAAAGCTAAAATTTTTCATATAAAGATGATTCTCATGTATAAAAAAGATATTATAACAGATAGGCATATCAAAAACCTTAAATTTGAATATTTTAAAAGGAACCAGTATTCACCTCTGTATGAGTTCTGTCAAAAGTTATTGGATAATCAAAGTTTTATGGCATATTCAGAGTAATCAGTATCAAAATAAGACAGCCTCTGTATCATATGTCATGGCAAGCAAAATTGTACTTAGCTCCTTGTTTAAGTACTTGACTCCTTCTTTAAGCTTTTTAAGTACCTTTGAACCTCACCTGTGATTATATCAATCTTTGTTAGAAACAGAACCTGTAAAGACCACAGTGGGAGGAACTTTCCAAAAAATGGAACAAGAAGGACACAAGAGGAGGGCATAACAGGAAGGAGTTAATGATATAAAAGCTCGAGCACAAACTGGAGCCAAACAGAACTGAGAGGGAGAACACTTGTGGTGTCCGGCACTCTGTATTGATTTGTGTTTGTGTCACTTTGTCAGATAGGATTCTATTTGTTGATTGTGTTACTTTGTCAGACAGAAGCACCCTGTGTGTTGACTTGTGTTGATTTCACAGGCAGAAACTGAATTCTGATGGTAGTGCTGGCAATGTGTGTGAGTATTGTTGTAACTCTGCTAAGCTTGATGTGTAGAGTTGGACCAGGAGCTGGACCAGAGCTGGGAACTGCCTACCTGTGAACCCACATAACAGTTAGGTGAATTCAGGCAAGAACTGGGAGCACAGAAGAGGAACCATGGAGTTTATGAGTCAGCCTGGTGTCAAGATGAAAGGACCTTTCCCTTGGGTACTTAGTGCTGACTGACAATATCATCATTTACTTTGTACTCCTTAAGGATGATTGCTCCTTAAAGATGACTGAGTTAAGGATGATTGGAAGCCAGTCTCCAATCAAGATGAAAGAAGACTTTAGATGGGTATTTTATATTGATTGATTCAGATTGTGACTTACTGAATGATATCAATTGTTTAAGAATATGTGGCCACTTTAGTAATAAATTGTTAATATCATGTCATTGTGAATGTTGGACTTTGTTTTCTGTGAATGCTTTGCTTTAGTTTATGGCTGAATAAATAGAGAGTTCACTATACTATGTGATCAGAACCTTAAAGCTATTCACAACATCAGTCCTCAGGAGAGATACTCATGCTTGGCTTTACATCATGCCAGATATAAAATTGTTTTATTCTCACCTTCTCTCTGGTTTCTCCTGAAATGATTTATTATTCTTCTCAACTGAAGCCCTGACTATACATAAGTCTATATATTCACAAAGACTACTTTTTTTTAGGAGAAATTAAACACAGATTTAAACAAAAATTTATTTTGATTAAAGTAAACTGCATGTAATTGAAACTTACTCTTCCCTTCAGAAGCTATCCCTAAACCAAACAATGAAGATTTATTATTAATAAAATGAAACTACCAAGATGTCAAAAGAGATAAGTACTTAATCTACATGATCACAGAAATCATTTGTTGTGACATTAATAGCCACAGAGCTTTAAATAGAGAGATTACTAAACATTATAATCTACTAGTAAATCTCTAAGTTTCATCTTGAAGATTTCCAAGGTGCTTGCTGCCACTAAACTGTTCTCTGAGGTTTTCTGGGATTCCTAATCAGCAGTGGTATTTTTTCCTTAAAAAGTTTATTCTGAATTTAATCACCAAAGAAAAAAGAACATTTACACACAGAAAGGAGAGCACAAAAAGAGAATTCTATATGAAACTGTGAATCTCCATTTTATATCATTTGTTTATAAAAATATAACTATATTTTACTTTGAAAACTATGTTGCTTGTTTGTTCTTCCTTCAGAAACTTCTTTCAATTTTCTTCCATGCATTAAAAAAAGTTACAATGACTTACAAAACCACAAAACTATGTGGCATAGTGCTTTGAATGTTGGATTTGGAATCAGAAAGACCTGAGTTCAAATCCTGCCTCAGACACTTAACTAATATGTGACCCTGGGCAAGTCATTTAATTTCTCTCAAACTTAGATTTTTCATCTCTAATATGGGGACAATAATAGTACCTGTGAGGGTACAGCGTTATTGTAAAGATCAAATGAAATAACATATTTAAAGAGCTTTGCAAATCTTAAAATACTAGATCAATCCTAGTTCTTTTTATAATCATTATATTACTATTGTTAACCTCCCTTCCCTTTGTACTTCTTCTGCCATTAAAACCTAAGATAAAGAGAGAGAATAAAAATCCCTTGTAACAAATAAGTGTAACCAAACAGATCAAATCCATAAAGTGGCCATATCTGAAACCAAAAGCCTCTTTCTGCACCTTGTGTCCATCACCTTTCTCTTAGGAAATGGGTAATGTCAGCTTCATCATAGATCCTTTGGAGACATGGTTGGTCACTTCATTGATCAGAATTCTTAAGTCTTGCAAAGTTTTTCTTCATATTGTTACTGTTTTTATGTGAATTATATTATCCTGTTTCTGTTCAATTCATTATATATCAGTTCACACTACCCAGTCTCTGGAACAGTGTCTTCTGTCATTTTTTACAGTGTGGTAATATTGTATTACATCCATACAATTCGTTCAGCTATTCCCCAGTTGTTTAAGAAGCAAACTAAGACATCCCTTTAAATGCCAGTTCTTTGCTTTTCTCCACCACTCCTTTCCCTTCTCCCCATTTATTCTTCCCTTTAAAAACAGGAAGTTTATTTTGCTTGTGACTATTTCTACCCTGGTCTTATCCTCCCTGTCCTTTCCCTCCCTATCCAAGTCTGTTTCTCTATTGAATTTAATGTATTTCTAGATGAAACTTGTTGTGTATGTTCAACCATCTTTTGTCCACTTCAGATAAGAGTGAGGTTTACCTGATGTCCTCTGTTCCACCCCTTTGCCCATGTCCTCAATCAAAAGAAATACCATGTTTCACCCCCTTTAATTCTCCTTTTCTATACTAGTATCTTACTTTCTTTACCTTCCTTTTTCTTTCTCTTCTTTACATCCTCAGAACAGAACTAACCTACCCCTAGGACATCTGTTTTTTTTTCTTAAGCAACTCACTTAATACCCTTTGACAACAACAACAGTAGTAGTAGCAGCAGTAGTAGTTGTAGCACCAGCAGTAATAGTAAACTAACATTTATATAGCACTTACTATGTATAAGGCACAAGTATTATCTCATTTGATTCTCATAACTGTGAGAGATAGGTACTATTATTCCCCCAATTTAGAGATTAAAAAGATGAGGCAAATAGAGGTTAAGTGCCTTACTAAGGGCCACATAGTAAGAATATAAGGCTGGATTTAAACTTAGGTCTTCTTGTCTCCAGCTGTCTATCTATCCTGACACTTAGATATTAATATTCTGAAGAGACACTTGTGTCTCCACCATTAGAATGTTAACACTACATTATCCTACCTTCTAATTACTCAAATAAATGTATTGTTATAGTTTTCTCTTGACTCTTGTGTTTGAACTTCAGAGTTGCTAGCTAGCTTTGATCTTTTCATCAGAGATGTTTTAAAAGCTTCTATTTCATTAAAGGTCAAGACTTCTCCTCCTTCTCCTTACCCCCAGGAATAATAATCAACTCTTTAGGGTTACTTTTGGTTTTAGGTCTTTACCTTTTGGAATACTGTATTCCAAGATCTCCTCCTGTTTTTAGCAGAAGCTACCAGGTCTTCATGAATCTGATATGTGATTCTGTAGTTCCTTGAAAATTTAATTGCTCATATCTAAATGAGTAATAATGAATACCAAGAACCTTCACAGGTGAACGTCTGGCAAAAAAGTATTCATTTATGTAACAAACATTTATTAAGTGTCTGTTATGTATAAGATTGTTTGTTGAAGGCTAATTATATTTAGGGGATTTTTTTTAAATTACAAGGGCAGTTAGCTGGCACAGTGGAAAGAGTACCAGTCCTGAAAACAGGAAGACTCATCTTCCCAAATTCAAATCTGTCCTTGGATACTTACTAGCTGTGTGACCCTGGGCAAGTCACTTAACCCTGTTTGCCTCAATTCTTCATCTGTTAAATGAACTGGAGAAGGAAAAAGCAAAACATACCAGTACCTTTGCCAAGAAAACCCCAAATGAGTTCATGAAGAGTGGAGACAACTGAAACGGCCAAACAACAACAAGAAATTTTATTTGGTATCACATACCCAAATTACCAATACTCTGATCACTAAGAATGAAGAGTAATAACAAAGCAGGTCACTGTTTATCTTTTTCATTCATTATGTGTAAAAAAAAATGTGATTCAAGTTTTAAATCAATTTAACTTAACAAATACTGACAGAAATTTACTTGTATGCTTTGTATGGAACAAAAAATAACCTTGGCTCTTTTTTGTTTTGCTTTTTGGAGGGCAGTTGGGGTTAAGTGACTTGCCCAAGGTCACATGGCCAGTTCTTTTGTGTTAAGTGTCTGAAGCCAAATTTGAACTCAGGTCCACCTGATTCCAGGGCTGGTGCTCTATTCATTATGTCACCTAGCTGCCCCGCTTGGATCTTCTTTTAAAAAACTTACAATCTAGAGTAGAGTGGAGTGCAAGGTAGTTTGAAAATGCACGTGGGGCATAAAGTACTAAGAGTTTAAAGGAGGAAGAGAGCTCTGATGGACAAGGGTGATAATACAAAGCTATATAGAGAAGGGAGCATTTGAGCAGTATTGAAGTGTGAGTAGTATTTCAAAGTAAATAAGCATTTCAGAAATTAGAAACTGTGAACAAAGACAAGAAGGTAAAATTGAAGCATAAGGGCATAGGACCAGGTGTGATAAATTAAATGTGGTTGAAACCCCGAATATATGAAAACTCAGAATTGAAAAAAAGGCGAAATTTTTACCACTATCATAGAATGGTAGAACTATAACGGGGCCTTAGAGATCATTTAGTTTAAGTTGGAATCAGATAGTGGAGAGCCTGGAATCACTGGAGAACCTTAGGAAGGTATTAATTCTAACAGGGGAATAAGATGGTCAGATCTCTGTAGCAGGAAGATTAATGTTGTAGCGGATAACTACAGTGCAGTAAGAAGGGGTTACTTTTAGATTTAGACTGTGAAGAGGCTAAGATTTAATATATTATATAATCATGTGACTTAGAAATATTGGCATCACCCCCCACATTACATTAGAATGTACATTCCTTTACAGCAGGGACAGTTTTTTGTCCCCTACCTTCCCTTCTTGGTATCCTTCATCCCTCAGCATAGTGCCTGGCATGTGGTAAATACTCAATAAACACATATTTGCTGACTGACACTAACACCTCTTCCCCACTTCAGACAACACATAACAGTCAGATATGAATTTATGCTGCATTAGTTCCCTCCACCAATCAAGACTTCAAAACCTTCTTTGATGTTCTATTTTAACACTGATCTTTCATACTGGAGATTAACAAATAATCAAAGATTAATGTACCAATACTATTTTAGTTCATCAACAATTCTAATTTTTAAAAATCGACAGACTTTTGTAAAATGAAGCTGCTCCCTGTGTTTAGATGAAGGTTGGTAACATTCCTGGCTAATGAATAGCTGTTTCCGGTTGTCTTCATTTGGAACTTGCTCTCCTTATTTACACAACTATACCCGAGCCTGCAGTAAACCAGTTAATATTTATGGAACCAGCAGAGGGAGCATGGGAGCATGCAAAGAATTCATGGTTTTTGCTTTCATTGCTTATATGGGGTTTCCATAATTGTGGATTCTTTCTGAAACAGGGCTACTTTTGTCTTGAAAAAAAAAATCATTGAAATGTATTCTATGATTCTAAGAAAAGTATATTAATTATTTCTTTGCAAATATTCTATTGGAATGCTTTTCGACTTAAAATATATATGCAGAGCTCTTTCTTTGAGGGAAAGAGTGTTAGGAGTGACATGCTTTGTATTATCCTATATGTCCTTTCTGTAAAGCCTTTGACTTTACATACTTTTTAAATTTCTTTTTTATTTTTTTCTTTCTTTTAAATATTTTTTTTGAATTCTGATGCATAAGTTGAAATAACATGCTTTTGGACATTTTATCATTAATAAAAGCTCATCAATATTCAGTGAAATGATGAACAAAGTTTTTACCTGAGCTAAGAAAGAATTTCTGGGGGAAAAACAAGGGGTGCAAATGGGATTATTTATATATTATTTGGAATACATTTATAATATCATACTGATGAATATATGGGTAGAATAACACAAGTGAAGAAATTCTGTATCTTTAAACAACACATCCAAATGTACAGGAAACTAATTTTTTTTTCCTTGCGGGTACATTGACCTTACAAAATTCTTTTAAAATTATAGATTATTACTTTTGTTTTTTGGTGGAGAAAAGGGCAAACCATATTGCCAGGTCTAAGTTTCCACAGGAAGCTTAAAAAAAATCAAGTTTGCAAGATAGATGAGAATACCAAAAGTGCAGTCATCTGTTTTTGCCCTTATGATATAGTGATATTATTTATATTAACCTAAAACCAAGAGCAGGATAACATATCTCAAAATTAATTGCCATCTTGGGACTTCTAAATGTCTTATTTTTAATGGTTCCTCCATAATTAAGATGAAAAATTTACAAGTAGATTAAATGAAGATTGAGCTAGAGAACATCAAGTCACTTCTCTGAGATACTGGAATCATTCTTATTCCATACTTGCAACAAAACATGAAATTTATATTCATCTTCTACTAATTATTCATAAGAACTAGGATGTGACTGCTTTGAAAGTTTAACTAAATTTAATATTATTTCACATAAAAACATAATAAACTGACATGAAGGAACCCACTTCAAAACCTTTAATAAAATATTGTATTAGTCAAAGAGGCAAATTGTGATTTAACTAAAGGTCATAAGGAAAACTGTATTCACTGAAAGAAAACATACAATATTTCTTTCCTTAGGGGGACAAAAACCAAGACGAACAAAAAGATACAACAACAACCAGGACGGAATTTTATGCCTTGACTTCTTTTGGCATTTATTCTTGATAAAGGTGGGGAAAGCACTCTGCAAAATTCTCTGAGAATGCAAATAATATATCAGAATCATAAAATGGAATTAAAGAAGATTTCTTATATATGAAAAGTCACACCAATGAAAAAGAAACATACAATTTTCAGAAAATACTGAGGACAATGTGAAAACTTTATGATGTAGTTCTTTAATCTTTTTACTTTACAAATAGATAAAAATAAAAATTAAGATTAAAAATAAATTTAAAGCCATGATGTTTGCCCAAATAAACAACACTGTCTGTAATATGACTTCTGAAATTAAAGAGTTATTTTTAGCTGCCAACCCTTCTATATGGCTTCATGGTTAGGTAAAATCTTTAAATGATTCAAGTATACTAGATATGTCTAGAACGTATTCGTTCTTTTTATAACTGCCTTGTTGCTCACTTGTTTTCAGTTTTTATTTCTAGTGAAAATGTCAAATAAAACTAATAAAATATGGTTTCCTGGGATCTTTTTTACTTAGCTGCCCTAATGGGAGTAGGATAGCCATTTGAAAGATCGGTCTGAATTATGGTCAAGATTTTCCTACATTACTCTAGCATCAACTTTCTTCCCCCATCTCACAGAATTTATTTCCACATTGTCTTGTCAAACAGAAGCTGTGCAGCAGTAAGTAGAAAGATGATTGTGAAAGATAATGTCAGTGGTATCTAGGCATCAGGTCCTTAAAGCAGTGCACTCACACTACATGGAATAAAAACATGACTGGTAGTGTAGGGGAAATTGTTGTTTCCCAGGAAAGGAAATTGCCTGAGGCACATCTGGCAAAGAATTCTCCACCCCCACTCCCCCCAACCATTTTGGCAGTTAAAGGCATAGTTTTAACAAAATATACATTTCACTGCCTTTTTCAAAGGTGAATTATATAGCGTGAATGCCAATTTCAAAGAGGGAAAGAATTAATGTATACTTTAAATATGCTAGCTCAGCTATTTTGGGTCTCTGCTATATACACTTAACTATGTATAGCTTAAGGAAGATACTATGTTCAACCAGGCATCAGTATTTTGATTTATAAACTACAGATTTCAAGAGTTGTCTCAGACCCCTTGAATCCATGTTGAAATGAGAGAATGATCAAACACAATAGAAAAGTTATTAAAGTAAGAAGATGAAAATAACATTGAAAATGAACCAAATTTACCCAAGTTAAATTTCCCAAGTTGATGTCTTCTACCCAATAAACCAATTTCATTCTTAGTCTTCACTGAAAAATTGACTTGAATATTTCATATATGATTTCGTGTTTACAATTCACATAGATATATGACATCTTAAGGTATACATGGTGGTCTTCTATATAATTATGCAGCTGCTTTAGCTCAAGATGATTACAGGTCATCAGAAGATTTTGGCAGCAAAATATATTCTACTAGGGTTGTATAACTTTGTGCTATGGAGGTGACAGGACTAAGCAGTGAGGCTTTGTCTTCTAAAGCAGCGTTAAGTTTTTCCATGCTTAAACAAAGTATGGCTTTAAAGGCACCATCATTAACACATAACACAGCAATCATAAGATTATGGAGCAGAGTTTCAACTGAAAGAGAACTTAGAGAGACCATAAAGTCCAACTCTTTTCATTTTTACAGATGACGAAACTGAGGCACAGAGAGAGCATGTGACCTGTGCAGGATCACACTGCCATCATCCAAGGAAGGATTTGAATGAGTCTTCTGTCAAATGTTCTATCCATTACACCAAACTGATTCTAAAAAAATACGTCTGTGCAGAGTTTGATGGACAAGCTTTTATGATTCAACCAAGTCCACAACATAATTTTAAGTTTGGCATTCCAAGCTTCAGTACTATAAACCAGAGTTATAGGAATGAAACTGTTTTGTTCTGAATTGCCACAGTTTTTCCATTTGGCTCAACCTGTATCAGATAGTAATCAAAAGCTCTGATAGGATTTACAAAGGAATCACTGTGGGGACTGAAGAAAGCTGAAATGCTAATTTTTATCTAATATCACCTTTCTGTTAGCAGTTTGTGAATCTGAATATTCCATTTAAAAATGAATAATGATGTTTACTTCAAACACTGGCTATATTTTGAATTACCTTAAAGCTTTCATTATATGTCTACTATTACATTTGTATATTCAAATATATGCTAATTTTGAATGAAACTATATATTTACAAATTGCTGAAATCAAAACACTATGTCCTAGTTTTAGTTCTAGGTCTGGAGACTTAGGAACTGCGAGTTCTTGCTACAGCAGCACACCACACTTTCCAAAAATTAACGCTAGAATCATTAACAAGCATCTGATAGTAAGCATTTCAGTATACCTGAGGGCAAAGATGACATAATTTAAAACTGATTGTACTTAGATCATAGGAAAAACAGTGTTGCATTAGTACTGCTGCCTCAGAAATGACATTACACAGATGAAAAAAGACAGCATGAGATGGACACCATAAACAAACCATGAATTCTGTGGATCATTTTGACTCAGTAATTTTTAGTATTTTCCAAATACTTTATAAACATGAGTGGTTTATTCACAGTCTATTATTATTGCAATACATTATTAGGATCTTATTAAGAAACAATTATTCGAACATCTCCCTATGGAAGGAGAGTTCTGTATCAACTGTGGGGAATCAGATAGGGAAGAAAGAACCAAGGTCATCATCATCATTGTTGTTGTTGCAGTTGTTTCAGTTAGATCTGACTCTTTGTGACTCCATCTGGGGTTTTCTTGGCAAAAATACTGGAGTGGCTTGCCATTTCCTTCTCTAGTACATTTTATAGATGAGGAAACTGAAGCAAACAGAGTTAAGTGACTGGCCCAGAGTCACCCAGAGGCCAGATCTGAATTGAGGAAGATGAGTCTTCATGACTCCAGGTCTAGGCCTATATCCATCGAGAGACCTAGCTGCCAAGGTCATCAGAAGCAACTCATATCTGGATTCTCTCCTCTAATAACATCTCCATGCAGTCAGTTAGTCACTTTTTGAGCATCTTCAGTGATAGGAACCTTACTATTTATGAGAACAACTCACTCTAGTTTTGGAGAACCCTATAAGATACCAGATCAAGAGTTCTATCAACAAAAGCCTCATCATTTCAGAATACCCATATATTTGATACCTTCCACACACAGTCCAAGGCAAATGGTACTTGGTACTCCTGCTCTATGAGTGATGCTTCAGCTTATAGACACTTAAGGGTCACAGGAGGTTTGTTATGAGCTTGGGCTGCCTCATCATCTGGAAGATATCTATGTGCATAGAAAGGTTCTGTGGTACCCTGGAAATTTTGATTCCCTAAGGTATAAAGTTTCCAGGCCAAGGATATTGTAACTAGGATGGAAAGAAGATTAGATCAGGCTATACAGGGGTCAATTAAAGGAATTGGGGATGTTTATCCTGGAAAAAATAACCTTTAAGGGTGATATGACAATTGTTTTTATGTACCTGACAGGCTAACATATGGAAAGAGAAATCTATCCTAGTTAATATCAAAGGGCAGATCTAGGATGACTACAGAGATGTTACAAAGATAGATTTAAAGATTCCATTTTTCCTGATACAATAAAGAAATTCTTCTTAAGAACTGGAACTGTCCCCAAGTGTAGTGGCTGCTTTACGAGGCTAGTGTTCCTAGTCACTAAACACTTCAGATGGAGGATGGATAACCACTTATCAATGATGTTATAGAAAGGATTCCCGTTACAGTATGGATTGAAGTAGATGACCTGTAATATGCCTTTTGGCTCTAAGATTCTGTCATCTGGGTTCTGTGAAGGTCAGTTGGAAGGAGGACTTATAGGGGCGAAGCCAAGATGGAAGACTAGAAACAGGACTTCCATGCAGCTCCTGCTTCCACCTCCTCCAATTCATGTGAAAAATGACTCTAAACAAACTTTGGAGCTACAGAACCCACAAAATGACACAGAGAAGCTAACCTCCCACTGAAGACAGTCCCGCAGGCTGGGAGGAAGGGGACAGTGCAGTGCTCTAGGAGACGAGCCCAGCCCCGTGGGAGACCATGGTTTTAGCCTCAGGGTGGCCACAACCAGCCACTGGCTGGAGGAACTTCAGATCACCAGCAGCTGTGGTGGTTTCCAGAATTATCAACCCATAGATGCTAAGGACAAAGTGAGAGGTCAGTGCAATGTGGACTTTGGGAATCAGGAGTCTGGGAGTGGGGTCCGACCTTTGCCCCCTGGAGGGAGAAGCGGCTGAAGAGCCAAGGCCCTGCAGCCATGTGGCTACTTCAGAGCTCCTGGCCTCCAGATTATAGGGGCACCAAGCAACCATTCTGAGGGGAAATCACTCTTGCTTTAACCTGCTTGGATGTTAAAGGATTGGATATTGTCCTGGAGTGCGTGACCAGTTTGTCAGAGCATGTGGAGGCTTCAGAGAGGGCAGCCAGCTAAGAGCTCCAGCAGCTGAGAAAACCCCAAACAAAGCTCTCCTCTCTGGCAGGAGAGTTCTATTGTGGCAAAAAGCTCAAAAGTCAAGTAATTGAGTGGCAACATGAGCAAGCAAAAGAAGCAAAGTAAGCACAGCAATCTGATTTCACACTCCTATTTTGGGGACAAAAAGGATCAAAGCATGGAAGAGGAGGAACACAATGAAGTCAGAACTCCTGCACCAAAAGCTTCTAAGAAAAATATGAGCTAGTTACAGGCCATAGAGGAGATTAAGAAGGATTTTGAAAACCAAATAAGAGAAGTGGAAGAAAAACTGGGAAGAGAAATGAGAATAATGCAAGAAAATTATGAAATGAGAGTCAACAACTTGACTGGAGAAAATAACACCTTAAAAAAATAGACTAACTCAAACGGCAAAAGAGGCTCAAAGAGGCAATGAGTAGAAGAATGCCTTAAAAAGCCAAATTTGCCATATGGAAAAAGAATCTCAAAAGCTCACAGAAGGGAATCATTCCTTCAGATTTAGATTGGAGCACATGGAAGCTAGTGACTTTATGAGAAATCAAGATACTATTAAACAGATCCAAACAAATGAAAAAATAGAAGGCAATGTGAAATATCTCATTGGAAAAGCCACTGTCCAGAAGACAATTTAAAAATTTTTGGACTACCTGAAAGCCATGATCAAAAAAAGAATCTAGAAATCATCTTTCAAGAAATTCTCAAGGAAAACTGCCCTGATGTTTTAGAACCAGAGGGCAAAATAGAGGTTGAAAGAATCTACCAATCACCTCCTGCAAAAGATCCCAAAAAGAAAACTCCTAGGAATATTATAGCCAGGTTCCAGAGTTCCCAGATAAAGGAGGAAATATTACAGGCAGCCAGGAATAATCCATTTGAATATTGTGGAAACACAATCAGGATAACCCAGGATCTGGCAGCTTCTACACTAAGATTGAAGGACTTGGAATATGATATTATGGAGGTCAAAGAAGCTGGGATTAAAACCAAGAATCACCTACCCAGCAAAACTGAGTATCATGTTTCAGGGGAAAATATGGTCATTAAGTGGAATAGAGGACTTTCAAGCATTCGTGATGAAAAAAACATAGTTGAATAGAAAATTTGACATTCAGATACAAGAAGCAAGAGAAGCATGAGAAGGTAAACAGGGAGAAGAAACCATAAGGAACTTATCAAAGTTGAACTATTTACATTCCTACATGGAAAAACAATAATTGAAACTTATGAAACTCTTCTCAGTATAAGAATAGTTGAAAGGAATAGAAATATATACACACACACACATCTATGGATACATAGATACATATGTCTATATAGGAAGGTATATGGGCATATGAATACACATGTGAGTATGTATATGTGTGTGTGTGTGTGTGTGTGTGTGTGTGTGTGTGTGTGTACAGGTATTCATAGACAGAGGGCACAGGACCAGTTGAATGTGAAGGGATGATACTTAAATAGGTGCAAATGAAAGGTGAGAGAGAAATATAATAAGAAGAGATGGGGAGAGACAGAATGGGATAAACTATCTCATATAGAAGAGGCAAGTGAAAACTATTACAATGGAGGGGATGAACAGGAAGGCAAAAAGGAATGAGTCAACCTTACTCTC
>NW_027187309.1:9843200-9851382 GCF_028583685.1 Petaurus breviceps papuanus | reverse complement strand
ATGACATGCACTCTAAAAAGGGTATCTCACCCTCCAGGAGAGTAAGGGGGAAGGGGATGAGATGGGATATGATGGAAGGGAGGATAGGCTGGGGTGGGGGGGAGGGAAGTTGGAAGCATACACTTTGGAAAAGGGACAGGATTCAAGTAGAGAATAGAACAAGTGGGGGGTGGGATAGGATGGAGGGAAATATAATCAGTCTTTCACAATATATTCACTATGGAAACGTTTTGTATAGCTACACATGTACAACCTATATTGAATTGCTTATCTTCCCAGTGAGGGTGAGTAAAGAGGGAGGAAGGTAAAGAATCTGGAATTCAAAGTTTTAAATTCAAGTGTTTAAAAAATATATATATATATGTATGTAATTATTATTATTTTACATGCAACTGGGAAATAATATATACAAGCACTGGGGCATAGAGATCCACTGTGCCCTACTGGAAAGTTGGAGGGAGAATGGGGGAATATATAGGAGAGAGCAGATTGGGGGAGCAGATATTCAGTGGTATCACTGTTTTGGGGTGGTGGGCAGGGGAAAAATGGGGAGAAAATTTGTAACTCAAAATCTTGTGGAAATGAATGATGTAAACTAAAAATAAACATAAAATTTAATTTTAAAAAGGAGGATTTATTTAAATTAATAACAATTTTATTTATGATTTAAGCTACTTGGATACATTTTAAACTTTGGGGCTGAACTGACTGATGAGACCTTCCTGATGTTAAGGGAGGACCAAGAGGCCCTTAGATCTATATCCTAGTGTGTTTTTTCAGCCAACACTGTTAGTCCAATGCAAAATGATGCCTCTCTACACCAAAATTTCCAATGAGAACTCTGGCAGGGAGAGCAGCAACCAGAGTGAAAAATGGGTAGGAGTATATCAAGAGGGTTTTAAGATAAAAATAGAGTGGGAAGGAGAATTCCTATATAGGTCTTCCAGGCCTATTACCTCCGGCAAAACATAAGAATAGAAGACCAGTAAATCAGAGAGACAATATTCGATAAGAGATCCATCAATAATCAATGAATCCATTGATCGACAAAGATTTACTAAGTGTCTTCTATATGCTAGGCACTGTGTTAAATACTTGGGAGATGAAGATAAAAATAAGATAGTGACTGTCTTTAAGGAGCTTATTTAGCAGAGAGACAACATGCATCTATCTATCTATCTATCTATCTATCTATCTATCTATCTATCTATACATACATACAAAATCCATGTCCATAAACAAATGCTATAAAGTATAAGCATTAAAGAAGTTGCATTAGGAATACTAATGCAAAGAGGCAAATTTGAATTTTTAGGTATAACTGAGACTTAATATAATGGGACATAATATTAGAGAATAGCAATGGAAGGTCATAGGTCATACCTTACTCAAAAGGAACATAAAGAAAAAATGGTGTGGTAGCATTTTGTGTTAAAAAAATTGTTAATGTGAGGAAATTCAGGAACTTGAGAAATAAAATGCAGTGAAGAGCATGTGGGTGAGAATTAAAGGATAAAGAAACAGAAGCAATATTGTAATTGGAATATATTTCAAAAACCTGGTCAGACGGAAAGTGAGTAGAGAAGTCTGGGAAACAGCTCAAACTTGGTACTGAGGTGGGATACTGTAGTGATTGGTAACAGCAAATATTCATACATGCTAGAATTCTTACATCTCATTTACTTCCCAACGCTGAAGAGAGAACTTTATGACATGTCATAACGATTATTTTAGCCTTGAAAATGTGAAGAAACTATTATTATGAACTCAACTCTGCCCAAAATGGAAGAATTATTTGATAAACTAAAAATGATGTGAACTTTGCAGATATTATATTGTTCATGTTAAAGAAGGAGAAGAGAAACCTGATATAGTCTGACAGGGACCATAGATTTTAGAAGAGCAAATTTCTAAATTTTTAGACAAAGAATAAAAAGGTTCCAATGACCTAATTAATATCCTACAGTGAAAGTTGACCCATTAATAATGGGGGATTCACAAGCATGAAATTTTGAACACACAAGTAGAAGTAACTGCTGAGAAGGAAAAGAGAAAGTTCAAAGAAAATAATGCATCTGCCTAGGCACTTCATTGCACATCTAATATTTTTAAGACAGGTATAGAAGACCGAAGCAAGGTTATAAATGAGGATGAACATAAAAGTATTTTCCCCATGAAATGATATCTGGAACTATACAACCTAGGATAAGATGAAGTTGGTGATAAGTGTTAATGGGAACAATTTTTTTTAAAGAAGGAATAAGACTACTGTTTATCATGAGTGGGAAAATGATGAGAGTGAAAAAGTTAAACTAGTTAAGTCTTATTTTGCTTCTATTTTCTCTTCCAAGAAGAGTGATCTTTGAACTGGGCAGGAAAGAATAAAAGTGGTTAGCAGGAGTATAAATCCAAGATATATAAGGAGATAGTAAGATAACATCTAGTTCAAGTATTAAGCCTGTAAGAATTGGCAGATGTGATTCCTTGGCCACTGTCAGATATCTTTGAGAAATCTTTGAAAACCAGAATTGTGCGATGGGACTTCAGAGAATCAAATGTTATCCAGATTTAAAAAAAAAAATGAAAGAGGATGGAATCTGTAAAGGACAGGTCAGTGAGCCTGACAATATATTCTGGGAAAAAGCTGTACAACACATTATTAGAAGGATGATTTATAACAGCATAGAAAGGGTAGCAGTGATCACTAAAATCAACATGGCTTCATTAAGAATGGGTCATACTAGTCTAGCTTTATCTCAGTGTTGTGATGAAGCCAGTTCAAATCAATTTGGGAGAGTCAATTGTTAAATTTAAATGTGAGCATTTGTACCCTGGAAACAAGGGCTTGATTTATTATTTTGCTAATTGCCTCTAGGCTTAAGAAGGAGATGGAGAGGGGCTGCCAGGTGGCTCAGTGAGTAAGAGCACCAGCTCCACTGTCGGGATGACCTGGGGATCAAATCCGGGCTCAGATATTTAGCACCACACCCAGAAATAACTGGCCATGTAACCTTGAGCAAGTTACTTAACCCCAACTGCTTGGAAAAAAAAAAGGTGATAGAGAAAATGGTAATAAAGCAAGTTAAACTTTAAAATTGTGTTGTGTATACATTTTACCCCAAAGGACTGGTGGTTAAACATTTACCAGCACAACCTTGCCTAATTTCCATTTTTGTAAGTTTCAGGGAGATATATCATACTGTACTTGAGGTATGAGGTAGACATGGTATACTTGGTTTAAGCAAAGCATTTAATGAAGTCTATTATGCTTGACAAAACAGAGAGATATGGGAGCTAGGTAATAATGCACTTAAGTGGATCTGAAATTGTTTTATTGACTAAACTCAAAGAATAGTCACTAATGAGTTGATGACGCTAGGATGGTGAGCTCTAGTGCAAGGCTATAGGAGAACCTGTTCATCACCCTGAGCTACTTGTATTTTTACCAATGACTTGAATGAAATCATAGAAGTCATTCTTGTCAATTTTCCTGGAAGAAACAGCTACCATGTTGACACAATCTAGATTTATTTTTTTTTAAGTCTCAACAGGTTAGAACACTGAATTAAATTGAAAAAGATGAAATCGTACGTAGGTTCCATAAATAACCTTAACAATCATGGGCAGAGGGGATAATGGTTAGAAAATAATTGCTGCAAAAATGATCTGGGGTGTTTTAAATGTACTTCCTGCTCAATATGAGTTAACAGACTGATGTGGAAACTGAAAAAGCTAATGCTACTGTAGGTAACATTAAGAGCAACATATGGTCTAGAATGAGGCAGTATGAAATAGTTTGATTAGACTCTTCCTTGATCAGATCACACAAGGAGTAACATGATCAGTTCCAGCAACCCCATTTTAAGAAGGGTACTGACAAGCTGGAAGAGGATCAGAGGAGAATAGCCAAGATGGGGAGAGGAAGAGATTATGCCATATGAGGATCAATAGAGAAGCAATTTGTAAGGTTCAGTCCAGAGAAGAAAAGACTTACAGGGGCCATGAATAATAGACTCAAATATCTGAAGCGTTGAATGACCCATTTGTTTCAGGCAGAGACAGGTCCTGTCCAATTCTTAGATTCTGTGATTTACACAATGCAATAAGGCATAATGGATCAAGTAAATGACAAGCTTGGAGTCAGGCTTACTGGAGATCAAATCCCACCTTAAACACTAGTTGTGTGATCCTGGACAAGGCATTTAAACTCTCTTGGTTTCAGTTCCTTACCTGTAAGAAGTAGGGTTGGACTACTGAACCTTTAAGATCCCTTTTGGTTCTAAGTCTATTAAGTCTATAATACAAAATCCTCCAAATCCCTACAAAGTATCATTTCACCTTTGATTTCTTGGAGGTGCAGGCAGGGGTGACAGGGTCCTAATCTGTGATTTCTTTTGTTTACAGAATTCCTGGTGAGGAAACTCTCAACTAATGCGGATCAGCAGTTGCTATGCACTGAAGAATTTTACAGAGTTGAGTCACTGAGAGGTTAAGTGATTCATCTAGGGTCACACATAGGGTTGAAGATATGCTCAGGTCTTCTTGATTCTTTATCCACTGAACCATTTTTTCCTCTTCTTGATTAATACTCTCATTTTAGTAACCTTGCTTTATAAGAAAGAAGCTGAAACAAAGTGGTATGGTGCCAAAGGTTCCTTCTCAACCTTATTTTTAGCTCATCCCTTTCTTTTGAGGAATGGCTATTTCTTTAATGCCTATCAAGTTGGGTTTACCTCTCTAATAGTTAATAATAGGCACAGAGAGAACCTGGTTATGTTCTAACAAATGATAATGGGAAGTGGCCAAAATCATAGCTGACTAGACGTGGTATATGAGAGAAAATAAACATGATTATGTAAATAGCAAAACTCAAAGCTAGAGCAGAGTTAGGAAAAAAAATTTGTTGGGCAATGCAGCCTGGACTGACTGGGGGATATGAGGAATGGTATTTTTTTTTATTTTATAACTTCATCTGCCTCTAGCTTTCATCAGCAAATCCCTGGATATAGCTTCAGATTCTCTGTGATAACTGACAGTGTCAAGCACCACAATCAAGTCTATCAAACATAAGAAAGAGATGCTTGTAAGTCCTCAAAAGCTTCACTGTATTCACAGGCAAGAGAAGAGAAGAAAAGCCTGGCTTTTAGGTATTCCTTTTTTTCTTGTCAATTACACAGGTAAGAGACTGGTTTGTTACCTCCCACACATCTACATATAGTCTAACTTAATATATGTAATGTAATACAACATAAGGAGGCAGTGATAGTACAATGGAAAGAATACAGGATCTGGAGTCAGAGGATCTGCATTTCAAATTCTTCCTTTGTAGCTTAGTTCCTGTAAGACTTTGAGCAAATCATTTTGCTTCCCTAGGCCTCAATTTCTTCATTTGTAAAAACGAGAGGGTAAGACTAGTTGGACTCTGACATTCCTTTCAGTTCTAGATCTATAATTCCCTAAGCATATAACAATGTGTATATACATATGTGTGCATGTGTATGTATGTATGTGTATAGACAGGCAGATATAGATAAATGTATACAAACAAGTAATGATTACAGTAAACAGTCATGGAAACACAGGGGTGGGGAATCTAGAAGGTCACATGTGGCCTTGAGGTCACAGGTTCCCCATGCCTGAGGTTATAATAAGGCGGTAATGGAATAAAAACCCGACTCTGAATTGGGGTCATCAATCCAAATTTAGCACATTTGAGATTAAGAGTAAGTTATTTGTATCTGAGTGTGGATGAATTATAAATGAATTGAGAATTGAGTTAATGATGACTTTAGTTGAAATTGCCTATAGCTGCATTATCCTCTAAGTGCACCTACCCTGTCACTACTCGGTAGGATTTAAACACCAAGTAGTTGGAAGAATCAACTATCTCTTTTTCCAGATATAACTTGAAGATAAACAATCTGGGAGTGAATTCACAAAATAGAAGCGTTCCTCCTACCCCCACTCCTAGCTTTTCCAGATTAGTCCCTTAAAGAGTTATCTCAGGAATCTAAGCTCCAAATCTGTTAGTCCTTCAGCTTCTAAACACTCTATATCTAATTAAGATTTAAAAAACAAAATCCCCAAAATGTTTATCTTTTACAATGAAATACATATTTTAGTCCTTTGGAGTCTGGACAGACTTATTGACTCTCAAAAGTTTTAAAGATAGAAGGAAACTTTGTCTTTTTCTTTTTTTAATCTGTAGCTTTAGCCTAGCATAGTGTCTGGCACAAAGTCGGTAGGCACTTAAATGATTAATTTTAGAGGTCTTTTTGTCCAACTCTATTATTTTATAGCTAAAGAAAAATGAAGTTCAGGAGAGGAATAATTTGCCCAAGACCATACAACTAGTTAGTGACAAAAGAGCTGATCTGACCTGGCATATTCCAAATAACACAATGGTGTGCGTAGTATGTATATTTTTAAAGTAATTACTGCTATATTCAAGTGGCAAGTTTGGTCTTTTACCCCTACAAATGATATGATTTCTAAGCTATATGTGTGTTTTATAAAATATATATGTAAGTACATATACATACATATATACAGTATGTTGAAATTCAATAAGGAGTTCATAAGTTTATTTTGAATATTTCAAATATAATTTTGTTAAAAAACAAACAAATCTTTTTGGGATCAAGCCACTGACCCATCTAAATTGATTTACTAAAAAGATTCAATCCTTCAACAGTATTTTTACATTAAAATTCAATATATTTAATTAAAACACTCTTGGTTCAGAATTCACATACCTTGGCAATTTGTTTTCCTTATGAAAGGATGGGCCTTTGAAAGTTTATATTACCAAAACTTCTTCCTTGTAATTTATAGTAGTTAACATAAACCAAAAGTTCTGATATATTTGTAGCTTTTTACTTACAAGAGGAAACAGAGGAATTTGCATTGTACTTCAAAATTAAAAACTCAGAACATTTTAGAAGACTAACATTATTATACCAGTTTCAGGCAAAAGTGCTGTAGTACTCAGCTTAGGAAATATTTTGTTAGGGTGGTGCTTATAAAATACCCAGGGGTCCTGTAATTGATCAGTTTTTCCCAGAGGTTTTCTCTCCCATACTGTATTGGCTGGAGAGCAGTAAGCACTGATTTTCCTGTTGCCTTGTGAGTGACCCCCCTACAGGAAGATAACGGAGAAGCCAAGAGGGAGGAGCAGTTAAGCTACACATGTCTGGCTGCTCTTATCAACTTATCATATAAGGAAAGGAAAGTGATTGATTCAGATACCGACACTGTAGAATTTGCTCCAAAGAGAAACAGAAGAAACACCAAAGCTTACTTATAAAGCTAAGCCAGAACACACAATTGGGGTAGGACTGTTCTTTCTTTTGGCATCTCACCGTTTACTGGACGACTGGAAAAAAAGCAGCATTTTGTTTTGTTTTGCTTTTAAATCAAATCTGCTAGTAGAAAAGGCGGGTGGGGGCAGGAACCCATCGACTGTCAAGAGTGTACTTTATACATGACAACATAGCCCAGAATTTCAGAGGACAAATGAATGATCTGGACTCTTAAGTGCACTGAAGTTTGCTAAGTTGGCTGCATTCTCCCTGAACGAAAGTATGTGGCTGATTGTTTTCTTTACTTTGAGCTATGATCTTGTCTTGGCGTCAGCCTACAACAACTTTCGGAAAAGCCTGGACACCATAGGGAAGAAGCAGTATCAGGTTCAGCATGGATCATGCAGTTATACCTTCCTATTGCCGGAGATGGACAATTGCCGCTCTACTTCTAGCTCCTATGTGTCTAATGCAGTGCAGAGGGATGCCCCGTTGGATTATGATGACTCTGTGCAGAGACTGCAAGTACTTGAAAACATCATGGAAAATAACACTCAGTGGCTCATGAAGGTAGGAAAATGCCATTTTTATGGTTGCATGAAAAACCAAAGTTCTGTTTTCATTTCTTGCTCTAACAAACAAAAGCAAGCTTCGCTAAAGATATTTCTTTGAACTACCACTTATTTTCTGTATCTCAATGCATAATCTCATTTAGTTTTGCATGAAACCACAATGAAAAATGAGCAAATTTACCTCCAAGGTGGAGAGTCAGTATTGAGAAAAAGAGAAAAAGACAGAGAGAGAGAGAGAGAGAGAGAGAGAGAGAGAGAGAGAGAGAGAAAAGAGAGAGAGAGAGAGAGAGAGAGAGAGAGAGAGAGAGA
>NW_027187309.1:9837744-9843100 GCF_028583685.1 Petaurus breviceps papuanus | reverse complement strand
TGTGTGTGTGTGTGTGTGTGTGTGTGTGTGTGTGTGTGTGTGTGTGCACGCCTGCCTTGGAGTAAGGGGGAGGGAGGGTAAGTATACTTCTCTGAAAAACAACTAGGCTGTTTTGTTTGTACAAGTAATTTAAACTTAGTAACACCAATTACTAACATAACTGGCTGCAGGCATGTGAGGGAAGTGGTAAGCAGCACAACAGCGCCAGGACAAGGAAAAAACGTGCTAATCATGATAATTACTGATAAATAGCGGATGGTGGCAATGTTACCTTCTGCAGTAAGTGCTTTACCAATTTCCTGAATTTATTTACTGAAACCAATTATAGCTTTTTGTAAAACGAGAGGAAATTAACTTAAATAGACTATGTTTTTCATAAACTTAAGGTTTTTAATCAATGGGTTTGTCATTTGTAAACCGTTTGTACTGTTTTTGCCAAAGTGTTCTTTTTAAAGGGAATCAGTATTACTATTTCTCTTAGAACCCAGTAAAATGGTCTCAAAATATATCCACATGTGATTGATGTTAGTTTTAGCAAAGTAAATTTATGCCCAGTCAGGATCTGCTGCCTTTTACTTACTATTCTTATTCTCACTCTTTCCACTGTGCCACAAACTTTGCAGGAAATGTATAATAAAAGAGGTATACTGGAAGCTAAGTTGTTCTTCAAGAAACAACTATTTCCTCATGCAAATTTTGTCTCACAAATAAGAAAACCAAAAACTTCTAAAGTTTCTTTTTTACCGGGAAAAAGAAAAAAATGATGTATTCATTATAGTACTCTTAATAAAATAATAATTATGTATGTCAAAATTTGGAGAGACAAGAGAGATTTGGAGAGATTTGTAATTACACAAATAACTGAGGCAATTATCAGTTCTCTAACAAAGTTTCACCCAGGAAAATATCACAAAGTATTTTCTCCATCTAGAGTAGAAATCTTTAATTTCCTTTTCAGCTGTCTATTAGCAGCATATCACATCTTAATCTCGTAACAGATCTCTGCCTGGCATTTTATCCACTGCTGTGAATCCACTTAAAATAAGGGAAACCACCGAACAGCACTGAAGGTAGGAGCCAATCAATACATGAATGAATTCTCTAACCATTATTCCTCAATTGAACTAGTTCTTGGTTCAAACAGTGTTTAACTAGTTAAAAAATTCTGGGAAATAATGGCAATAATACCTTACTCAAACTTTAAAAAACCTCCCACAACGATGGTAATATTTGTGAAAAGACCCACATTTGCTGTGTATATTCTCTGCTAAAGGTTTATTCTTTCTTATCTTTAAAACCCTTTACCCTTCTTGTATATAGAAATAGCTCTACTAAGTTTGGGAGATATTCAGCAATACAAGCTCACATATTTGAAAGTCCTAAACATCTACCTGACATTAACTTCCTATTTCCTTCTTTTCATTGTTATGTTCACACTTAATAATCTATTCATTTTAACTGTGACATGGTTAAAGGCCAATGCTAACAGAACCTGGGTGAGGGATGAAAGAAACAGAGCAGTAAACACTCCCATCTATCTAGCTAGTAAGTCATTTCCTAAATAAACAGTCAGGGGACATAAAAGAATGTTTTACCAAATGCAAAACAGTTTAATTGTATTTGCTACAATTAAGACCACCTTCAGGTAAACTCTAAAATCTAACAATTTTTTCTCAGCCAAATTGCCCCTTTTCCTACAAGTCTGAGAATTTTTAAATGAAGGGAAAAGTTAAGCAACCATACTGCAGGAGTTGCTTCACCTCGAACCTATTTTCCAGGTTCCAGAAATCAGTTTATGGGGCAACCAGTCAAAATACTTCTTTACTCACGAATATAATCATCAAATATTTGAACAGCAATACAATAGTGTTCCAGAATGCAGCCTTTAGACATTCAGCTAAAATATCACCTAGAGTGACTTAATATTGACTTTTCATGTACTTAACACCTGCTCTGATCAACCCTATCTCATAGACCTAGAAAGTACACCTGAAAAACTCTCTGGTATTGCTATTTACACCTGGCTGGCAAACAGAAGAAAGAGAACAAATAAAAAAACCATGCAATATGTGAGTATGTGGAACCTTTCCTAGCTGTGTGTTCTTTCTTTGGGTTCTGGCACCTGTGATAATAGAAACTACTTTACTCAAAAATGAAAAAACAAATTGAATAGAGTGCCAGATGAGCCCCATGGCCACATGGTCTTATAAAACACTGAAACTTCTTTTGACAGATTTTCACAGCTGGGGGGGGAGGGTTCTTTACCTTTTTTTTTTCTTTTAGAAACTCACCCCTTCCATATACCCTGCCTCAGTCCTCCAAAAAAAAAAATCTAAACCCTATCAGAAATTTCAACCAGATCCTATATCTGATTAATTTTTCCAAGGTGAAAGAATATAATTTCAAGCTCCTAAGTGGTGAGCATCTGTCAATGAGTTTAGTTAAAGGAAATATTTTTGCATATTACAAAACAATCCCTAAGTTATCTTTTTAATATATCAACCAAAGGAAATGTCATACTTCTGAAAGAGCACTGAGGTATGTGCTAAAGTATTTGAATGGAGTGACATGGGAAGAACATTCTATATCTGCTTAGTAGAAAGAACAATGGTAAAAAAAAAAAAAGATTTGTGCATTTAGTGCACAAAATATATGGAAATCTGTTAAAATTTTAAGATAATGAAAATCTCTCTTCCTAATTCTTTTACTCTATAAACAGTCCCTCTTATCATTTAAAACACTTTACAAAACCATTTTTCTAAAACCTGACATATTCTGGTAGTAGAGATTGTGTTAAACACTGTGTTAATTCTTGTACCTTCTTTAATTGGGATTGAGAGGAAATGTGAAAAAAGCACAAAATACAGAAGAGTTAAGCCATTACTTGAGACTATAGGATGTTTCTCACGTTACAAAAATTTGCCTGGGTGAGTACCTTTTCAAATAGATATTTAAAAAGAAATCCAACAATCATGTCTGCAAATTAATTAAAATATTAATTTTTCATTGTAGTTACTTAAATACAATTATTTTTCATCCCACTAGAAGAGAATGTGGATTATATAAAGTTGTATTGTCAAAACAACTTTCTTTATGAAGTAATGGAAGCTCAATATATACTGTGTATAGCTTTTGTTTACAAAGCCATTTACCACCAATGGACATACTATGACCATAGTAGCTACACAATAAAAAAATAAATGCAACAATTCAGAAGCAAAATCCTGGTTTTAAAAGACGAGAGATGAATTTAGGGAGCTAAGAGATGAATCTTTTCTCCCTGTGTTTCATAGAAAACTTTGGCCCAGATATAAACTTTATTTTTTAACAAATAGAGTTGGAAACCAATGCTTAGCCATATATCCAGAAAAACAAAACTTGGTTTTCTTTTAGATACTCCTAGCCAAGCTATGTTGGTCTGTTTGGTTTAGGTTTCTCCAATTGGCCTTGATTAATACCTAGTGGTTCATTAAAAAAAAAAAAAGAAAGAAAAGAAAAAATACTATAATACACAGAGCCAACAACTCATTGCTATACACACTGAAAAGCAATTCTTTTTGGGATTCCACACGTTGTCCTCTGAAGCATGAAACTAATTACACTCAATATTGAAAAGAAGTTTTATGCATTCACATAAACCAATTAGAGTCACTACAAATTTGAGAAGCCTTTAAATTATAGGCATATCACTTTTTCTAGGTAAGAACAATATGATTAAAGTTTAGCCTTTTTTTAGTTATCAGAAATCTCAGTTTTAAGTTCCCATAGGAGCAAGCACTATGTCTTCTTAATTTGTGCTTTTCACACAGAACACAACTCTTTGGGCTGCCAAATACCTCATATTTGTGTGAGGATAGGATTATGGGATTAAATGGTATTTCTTTGCCTTGAAGCTGCTTCACTCTACCATAAAGGATAATTGCCATGAACTTGAGCTAGGAAACAGACATGTGTGCATGGTTCACATGATTCCCTTTTACATTTAGGACAAACACTTCATGTCCTATATAATATTCATATTGAAATCTCTTGTCTACAATCACGAATAGGTTATGTTCCAAGAATTTGTATGTTGGCTCACTGATATAGAAAAAAATATTGTTTTCCCAGAGATGATATTACAATGGTAGATTCTTAAACTAGCCCCATAAAGCCTAGATGACTTGTAACATGGATAAAAAGATGTACATTAAAAATGAAAAATAATACTGTTTCAATAATAATAAAGTAAATAGGTTAGAAAGAACACTGGCTCTAGTTAGAGGACTTGGATTCAAATACCTTTACTGATGCTTACAATCTGCATGATCTGGGCCAAGTTATCTCACCTCACTAGGCCTCAGTTTCCTGACCTACAAAATGAAAGGACTGGACTAGATGACCTCTGAAGTTCCTTTCTAATCTAGAGTTATGCTACTATGAACCAATTCAAATAGGAAACAATATTTTCCTTTTTTTTCCCAATACAGAAAGACTTCAAATAATATTCTTGCCCATTTGGTACTTTCCAGGGATCTGACCTAAATATAGAGAGACTCAACACAAGGCTTAGATGATAAGTTTTTTGACCATGGCCACTCATAAAACAAAGGAAAACACAAAACAGTTTTTTGTCCTGTGCTTGTACTTCTGTAGTACTAGTGGTAGAGGGTTCTAAGAATTACTTACATTTTTAGATTGTCTATAAACATCAGCTTGGGGCAAAGAGGTGGCACAGTTAGATAGAATGCTGGGCCTGGAGTGAGGAAGATTAATCTTCCCAACTTCAAATCTGGCCTTAGACACTTATTAGCTGTATGGTCCTAGAAAAGTCACTTAACCCTGTTTGCCTCAGTTTCCTTATCTAAAATGAGCTGGACGAGGAAATGGCAAATCACTACAGTATTTTTGCCAAGAAAACCCCAAATGGAGTCGTGAAGAGTCAGATATGACTGAAAAACAACAAACAGTTTATATTAAACACTGGTATTTGAAGGAAAGCTATTTTTTCCTTAGAGGTAGAATGTAACTTTTTGTGAATCTTTTAAAGGGGTCTTTTGAACAACTTTTAGATACTTTCTAAAATTTTTTTTAAAGTTTTTTGTTTTTTGGAGGGGCAATTGGGGTTGTGATTTGCCCAAGGTCACACAGATAGTTTTTGTGTTAAGTGTCTGAGGCTGAATTTGAACTCAGGTCCTCCTGAATCCAGGGCTGGTTCTCTATTTACTGCGCCACCTAGCCACCCCTTTTAGATACTTTGGAGGATGACAGCACTGGTTCTTATGTCTAGTTTCATATAAAGGATTATAGCTTTATTTACCACTTGATATAGAAATACCATTAGTGCTGGTCTTATTTGTGATTAAGTTATTTTTAG
>NW_027187309.1:9791555-9837734 GCF_028583685.1 Petaurus breviceps papuanus | reverse complement strand
CTGGAGTAAAGTTTGAAGAGGGAATGTAAAGAGTAATGAGACTAAAAGACTGTGCATACGTGTGAGAAACAGATTACTTGAGGTAGAATTAATTAAATAAGGAAGAACAGGAGAGCATAGTATATACAAATTCCCTGATAAAGAAGATAAAACCAGATCAGAATTTCCTCCATCCATCCACCAGGTGGTGCTACTGACACAGGATAGTTCTGGGCATGGGGGAGAGATGGGTGCTAGAAAAGGAAGGTGGGAGGGAAACATGGTGAGAGTAGAACATAAACAAACATTTCTGTATATGAAATGTACCTCAGTTCATATCTTTTACACAGGATATATTGTTTAATGATAACACAATAAGCTGTTATTTTCTTAAAATTTGGAAAAACAAGATAGTTCTTGGATGATATTTCATGTTCTACTCTTATGGCTCCCACCCAATGGAGGGATGAAGTTCATCAATTTTAAGGGCCATATACAAATATTTTCCCCATTATTAGAACCAACAAACTAATTCTACTCATGGGCTTATCTATTTCAAGAGGCATGTCCTTCCTACTAGGTTGGCTTGAAATTGACAGCCCAATGGATGCTGTATGGTTGACTGATTTCAAAGTGCCAGAATTAAACCCTCTGTCCTTCTAGATCTTCGACTTAAAGAATGACTTTGGCATGAATGTGCATCATTATTTTTCTCTGCTAGACCTGAGTAAGGACAATAGGCACCAATAACATGGGGCATTTCCAATTCAATAATAGATTACATACATATAAAACATAATAGTTACTATCACCATAATTCTATGAATTCTTCTACCTTCCAAAGAGCAAAATTAATTAATGCCAGGTTTATCAGTATCTTCAGAAAGAGTAACCCTTCACTAATCTGAAGTTTAAATAGTTTTCTTGAATGAATGTTGCTGAATTGAAGGCTACACATTTAGCAACTTCAGCTACCCAGGACACAGCTGAGAACCAGGAAGGAAGTGAAAAAGAATTTTAAGTACTGTTTTGTACAATATAAATATATCACTGCATCTATCCACCACAGCTCTCATACTTTACTTATAACCCGAACTCCTTAAGACTCTCACCTGGATATTGTTTAAAAATCTTTTTCACTAATTGGCTTCAGTTTCTGTTTCTGGGCTAACTACATATTATTTGCCTTCATAATCTCTATACCTGATCTTCTTGATAGATAGTATACAACATCCTATGTCCTGTGTCTGTGCTTTTGCACATGGCTCTCCACAAACCTAAAATGTACTCCCTCCTTGTCCTTATCCTCAGAATTTCTAGCTTCCTTCAAAGCTCAGCTCAAAGTAATCTCCTAGAGTAGGTCTTTCTTGACTTCCTAGGTTATTAGTATTCTCATTATTTTTGTTATATTCTGTGGAAGAAGACAAGGCTACCATTTATTATGTTAGGATGACTTCCATAAAAATTGGTTACAATAGAATAAAAGGTCTGAGTGCTTAATACATTTTAGTTATCTGGGAAGTTCATTGATTTGTGATGGCTCATTCCTTGGTGAAGGTGAATAAAATTAGTCACTATTATACAGGAATTTTACCAGTCAAAGTGAACATAGCGATAAATATATTTGTGATGTCAGGTTAGATATTATGACAGAAATCTCATGGAATTAATATGGATAATAGTCAATGACAATCTGCTGCAATGCCTAGGTATAAAAGAATTAATTTAAAACACTGTAATATTTATTTACCAATTTTAGTTTGAGTATAAACATTTCATTAGACTCGAATGGTTAGAGCAATGGAAAATGCATACTTATAGCTGACAGATATCATTTCTATTGTATAATTTTAATTGAAAATACATTAGAAACCAGCAGATGGTCAATTTGCATAATTAGTATTTGCTTCCCTTAAATATAAACTATTTTCTTCTAAGATGTGGACTTTTTAAAATGACCTATATTTTAAGAAAATTTAACTTAAGCTAAATTAAAGCAATTTAATTGGTATCCATATGAAACAGGTCAAATGATGTCTTTCTAGACATTATGCCTAGAAGCTAGCTACTGGGAGTAGGAATGTAATAATCCCTTGGTACTTTGAAAGGTAATAATCCCTTGGTACTCTGCTCTTGTCATCTGAAGTATTATGTTTAGTTTATGGAGCTACAAATTAAAAATGTCATTGATAAAATGGAGAGTTTCCAGTGGAGGGCAACCAGGATGATGAAGTGCCTTTGAATCCAACTCATGTGAAAATTGTTTGAAAGACATGTGAGTATTTAGCATGGAAAAGAAAAGACTCAGGGGGGAATTTAACAGCTATTTTCAGTATTTGAAGGGTTGTTCTATGGAGGAAGGATTGGACTTCTTTTTGGCTCCAAAGGGTAGAATGAGGAATAACGGATGGAGCTTTCAAAGAGACACAGTTAGTTCTGATGTCAGGAAAAACTGAATAACAATTTGAGATGCCCCTAAATATAATGAATTTACTGGGTTCTATATTCTTGGGTTTTCAAGGAGAGGCTTGTTCAGTATTTACAGTGGGGCTTCCTTTTGTACATAGCGTGGGCTAGATGACTACTGAGGTACCTTTAAACTCTCAAAATCTGTAATTCATCATACTCTTTTTATTGAGAAGAAAATTTTCCTAAGTTATTCTTAAGTTATAATATAATTGGAGATACTACAATACCTTGAAAATAAAAGATGGTTCAATAAATATTTATTTGGTGAATTAATGAAATACGACTATAAAATCAACTAAGCAAATGATACTCCATAGCAAGAATATCTGACTTTTGAAAAGTATTTAATTTTTAAAAGGACTCTGTACAAATTATCTCCAAAATAAATACATTATGGACACATAGATTAGATAGGTATTCCCCCCCCAATATATTTTATGACTAACATAATTAGCATTTTGTGATCCTTCTATCTTTAAAAAAAAATTAGGAACATCTTCTTGGTGGTAGTGGTGGTGGTTATTCTTTGTTCTTAAAGAAGACCAAAATGGCACTATGTTGGAATCAAGGTATAATGTGTCTAACTATGGCTGATCAGACCAATACAAGGTCAAAATGCTCTGCTATAGGTGGGGCACATGTGCACATATGGGGTGGAGATGTCTCTAAATTTGCATATCTCATCTTCCTTTTAAGCTACTGCAATTCTGTTTCACTCATACAACACAGATACAGGCACTCCATTCTGGGCAGTTCTTTGCCAGAGTCTCACATGTCATTCAATTGATTCCAAAGTTCTGCTGAGAGATCTTGAGATCTCTGTCACTAATTCTGGCTGCCATGTAAGCACTTTTCTTGCGTGAGTTCTCTGTAAAATAGTCTTTTAGACAAATGTATATTTGACATTTGCACAACATGGCCAGTGCTCTCCGCAGTAGAGTTTGAATGCTTAATTGTTTAGCTCAGAAAAGGACCACAGTTTCTGGTAGGTGATCTTCAGAATCCTCCTAAGATAACCCAAATGGAAGAAATTCAGTTTCCTGGTATGGCACTGGTATAACTGTCCAGGTTTTATAGGCATGCAACAATGAGGTCAGCACAGTGCCTCTACAGATTTTTAGTCTGGTAGGCAAATACCTCTTCTCTCCCCTGCTTTCTTTTGAAATCTCCCAAACACTTTGCTAGCTCTGTCAGTGTGTGCATCAACCTCATCATCGATGTGGACATCCCTGGAAAGTATACTGCCAAGTTAAGTGAACTTATCCACATTATTCAAAATATCTTCAATTGCTATAACTGATGGTTCCATATGTGGATGGTGTGGTGCTGGCTGGTAGAGAACATATGCTTTCTGGATGTTAATTATTAGGCCAAAATTAGCATAAACAGCAGAAAATTGGTCCATACCTTGTTGCATCTCAGCTTCAGAGGTTGCACTGAGTGTACACTCGTCTATGAACAAAACAAAAAATCATGCACCAACTCTCCCTCCACTCTAATTATTTGCCATTAGTGTGATAGCTCACCTTGATGCTATTTTCATCCTTACTCAAGGCATCTGACAAATTGCTGAAAACATCATGTTAAAAAACATAGGAGTAAGCACACAGCCTTGTTTCACTCCACTGGTAACTGGGAAAGCATGAAACCACCGTCTATTATCCAGAATCCAGGCAAGCATGATGTCATGTAACTCACGTCCAATATTGATGAACTTCTGCAGATGAACAAATTTTGACATAATTTTCCATAAGCTTTCACAACTGACAGTATCAAAGTCCTTGGTCAGATTGACAAACATCATTTATAGACCTCTGTTCTGCTCCTGGTATTTCTCCTGGAGTGGTTGGGCAGCAAATACTGTATCAACTGCTCCTTGGACCTTCCTGAAGTCACATTGGTTTTCAGGTAGATGACCCTCTTCCAGGTGAAGAATCAGTCTATTAAGGAGGACTCTTACAAGATTATTGCCAGCAAATCCTTTGTGATTGTCATAGGACTGCCTATTTCCCTTGCCTTTATAGAGATGGATAATGGAAGCATCCTTGAACTCCTGGAGGATAACCTCCTCTTGCCATAAAACCTGGAAAATTTCAGTCAGTTTTTGTATGAGGAGTGAACTCCCTACCTTATAAAGCTTAACTAGAATAGAATCAGTACTAGGTGCTTTGCCAAAGGAGAAGAGGCATTTAAAACCTCATCTTCAGCTGGAATTTTGGCTAGATAGGGATTGACTTCAACTTGAGGTAAAAGGTCAGTGGCCTCAGCATTGATTGATGATGGTCTGCTGAGAACACTATGGAAGTGTTCAGCCCATCTCTTCAGGATCACATCCTTATCCCTCATCAATGTGGCTTTATCAGCACTAAGTGGTTAAGATGCATAGGTCTTTGGCCCATAAATATTCCTCCAGGGCATCATAAAAGTGCTATGGATTGTTACTATCAGCATAAAACTGAATTTCATCTTCCTTCTTACTGAGGCAAGAATCTTGCATCTAAGCTTTGCTTGTGCTTTACTTTTTTTAAAGGAATGTTTTTATTTTATTTTTATCAATTGCATTTAAAAACAATTTTAATAGTATTTTATTTTTTCTAATTTCATTTAAAAATTTTTGAGTTATGATTTTTTTTCTATCTCCCTGCCTCCTTCCCCCCAAATGGTAAGCAATTTAACATATAGGTTATATATGTATAATCATGTAAATCACATTTCCATATTAGTCATGTTGTGAAAGAAATAGACTAAAAGAAAAAAAAACAACAAAAAATAAAGAAAGATAAAATAGTATGCTTTGATTTTCATTGAGACTCCATCAGTTCTTTCTTTGGATGTGGACTGCATTTTCCATCATGAGTCTTTTAGAATTGTCTTGGATCATTGTATTGCTGAGAAGAGCTAAGTCATTCAACAGTTGATCTTTACACAATGTTGTTGTTACTGCTGCACTTTATTTTTGAAGAAATTAAATACTGCCTTCTTAGGGGTGGATGAACTATACTGCTTATAAACCCTTAAACCCTGTGGGGTTATTTCTCACAGCTTTTGAATTTCCCCATCATTTTTGCCAAACCAGTCTTGACGTTTGTAAGTGTTCTTACCAAGATGAATAAATGCAGTGCTATACACCAAATCTCTGAAAGCTTCCCCCTCCTTTTCTGCTCTACTGTTGTCAACCCTGTGTTGGTTCAGTTTTCCCTCCAAGTTAGAAACAAACTGCCCCACTCAGAGAAGTGCTCTTATCTGTTGACCTTAAGTCTTCTAGTAATCATCTTGCTTTGGGATCACTGCTTTTGTTGAATGCTAATATTTAGCTTGGAAAGGATAAGTCTACGATCAGTCCAGCACTCTGTGCCATACATTGCCTCTGTCACTCTCATATCTTGTCTGTCTCTTCTCCTTGCAATGACATAGTCTATTAAATGCCAATGTTTGCTGCAAGGGTGCATACACAGACTTTTATTGTGTTTAGGCATATGGAAGACAGTGTTGGTGATGAGGTCATCAGATGCACAACACTTCAGTAGTAAGCGACCACTGCTATTGCTATTTCCAATTGTTTTTCTCCCAAAGACTCCCTACCATATCTGGTAGTCTATGCCTACTCTTGCATTAAAGTCACCCAGAATTATAAGCTTGTCCTCTTTTGACACATGATGAGGGTCTCCAGGTCTTCACAAAATTTGTCTTTGACTTCATCAGGATTTGCCATGATTGGAACACATGCACTGATGATGGTGGCTTGGTCCTTTCCTACAAGTGGCAATTGCATTGTTATGACGCTGTTGTTCACTCGTTTTGGTAGGCATACAAGCACATTGACTAGATTAGTTTTGACTGCAAAACGTTTAACAGCTTCACTGCACTCCCCTTCAATGCAGCTGCTCCAGGAGAACATGTATCCAGTACCCCTTTGGTAAGCTGGCCTTCCATTTGCCAGCCTTGTTTCACTCAAGCTGCTATTTGGATATGATACCTGCTGAATTCTCTCAAAACAAGAGCTGTTCATCTTTCAGGTCTACTAGATTTCATGTTGTCCATAAGCATGCCCACATTCCATATACTGATGGTGAGTGGCATCATTTTTGCAGAAGTTTTTATCCATTTATTTTTTGTCTTTTAACCACATGGTGGGATCCCTGCCTGCTATGGTAAGCAGGCCAGGGTTGGGTAAAACAGAAAAATTTTAGGTTGCCTTTTCTAGCCTTCTTCATGATAGGAGGTGTGAGTAGTGCAGTCCTTAAAATGCTGCTGAAACCTACTGCTGCTTCCAGTGAGAAGCTGACCCTATGTCCTGGGCCACTTGTGTGCAGGATTGTGATTAGAGCTCCCAAAATATCCACACCTACTGTTTCATCCCTTGCCTGTCACCACAGGACTTCAAGACAGGGAAAAATGGTAAAATGATATGGGTGATGTCTTTTGATTCATGCATAAATTGAATTTAAATGAGGCAGAGTTGTGTGAAGTCACTGACCTTATTCTCCCTCCCAGAGTCATCACAGTCCAGTTGCAAACAAAGTCAAGATGACTAGTGATGGCTTGGGATGCAGATGTTTACCCAAGCTCTAAGTACTCCATAGTGCTTGCTTCAGCTGCCTTCATGGCCATTGGAACAAATTATTCTCCCCTGCCCATTCCATGGCAAGTCTTCACAGGCTTGAGGTAGACACGCCCCTAACTCATTGAGTTTAACCTGGTTTAGACCTTATGCCAAAATGGTTTACTGGGGTGTAGCCACTGCAGTGTAGCTTATTGGAACCACAGGTGAGAGTTGGATGGATGCAGTGGGCACCAAAGGTGGAAAGCAGCCCTTTAAAGTGCTCTGTAGCCATTACATTAGAGGAACTAGTCTTCCCTGAACATAGTATACCCCTTGAATGTTTAACATATTTCCAAGGAGAAAAGCACATGCAGTATATTGAAAACAAAGTGCACTAAATTCCTCTGGGCACTAAAGACACATAAAAAGTTGATACATGTTCTTTTTGGTTCCAGTCCCACTGAGGTGGGGATGAATTGCCTTGAGCTGAGGCAAAGCAGAGTGTGTGGAACAATCACCCAGGGTACAGGGAAAGGAAAGAACATGGTCAGGGTTTTCTTGTGGAATTTGGGGTCAGAAGAGTCTTAGAGTGAGTCAGAATCAGTCAGTATTTAGGATGTAAGAGGTTCAAATAGGGGCCTAAGGGGAGAACTGGTATTCAAAATGTCAAAAGATTCAGGCCTAGGATCCAAAAAGTGTCCTAAATGTGGGCTGTTCAGTTGTTTCAGTCATGTCCAACTCTTTTTGACCCTATTTTTGGGTTTTCTTGGCAAAGATCCTAAAGTGGTTTGCCATTTCCTTCTCCAGCTCATTTTATAGATGAGGAACTGAGAGAAACAGAGTTAAGTGACTTGCCCACTCACGCAGCTAGTAAGTATCTGAGACCAAATTTTAACTTATGGAGATAAGTTCCTGATTCCAAGACTAATGCTCTATCCATTGTGCCACCTAGCTGCCCCTCTAAAGGGATGAACGTATCATCTGAGCTTGGACTCCAGCAGTTGAATTCCAAGATTATGAGTTTAACATTATGAGTAAGAGTATAAGTTTAACAAATTTTCTTCCATTTACTGAACTCAGACTTCTTTGGGGTTTATGCACATTCTTTTGGTAAGCCTTATTAAGCCTTGTGCTCCAGGTCCTGCCCATACTGTTACTGAGGATGATGGCTGTCGCTAAGGGGTGACTGATAGTTGGTAAAACATTGTGCGTTATATTAATTTCCAAAGCTAAATCTATGGAGACTGGGAGAATCTCACAGTCCAAATCAATATATTAAGATTGGAATTTATTTTTCTTGTTAACGGAAACAAGCCAGAAAAGTCTGGTAACTTATCCCAGGTCCCAGTTAAGCCTGTACTGGAGTCAGGCCTGGTACTTCTCTATGTCCTGACTGATCTCAGCATTTTTCACATTAGACCAGAATAATTTAGTGGAGAAACAAGCTTTGATGACAGCCATTTCAGCAAATGTTAAACCAAAGTACATTTCCCCTACTTCCTCAATTTTAGGGCATTCCCCAGGGTAAGACCTGAGCTATGGAGATATCCTTCTTTGAGTATTTTCAAATTGTGGTTTCTTTCTATTATCATTGGTTTGATTTCTATTATCAGTGATCTGAATTAGACATGAATGACTTCATTGACTATTGAAATAGAAAAACTCAAAGTTAATGCTTTTAATCAAGCTAAAAACAAAAAAAGTTAAAATGTTTAAGATTGATTTGGCAAATGGAATTCAGATTCAGTGAACCCTGTTTCCCATCTCTTGATTGAAAAATTTAGTCTAGCTTGTTTCCCATTGTTTTGTTCTTAGAATTCTCCATCTTGGTATAATTAAAGATAACTTGACTGCAGTAATACATTAATGTTTAAGATGAGAAAAAAAATGATGTAAGAGAATCATATAATGTAATGAGAAACAGTGAAAAGAAATGAAAATAAATCTTTTGTGGATCAGAGTTCCAATAAGTTTTCAGGGTCAAAACAACTCTTTAATGTCTAGCTTAAACATGAAGGGTATGCTTTATCTCTACCTCATTGAAAGCATGTGAAAGTCTGGAGCAGGTCACTTCACTTTGATTATATATTTACCCATGAAATTTCCTTTCCTCCTCACCACAGATACATATAAGTTTTCAAACATATCAGCTGACTGCGGGTACAGAAGCCATTCAAGTGATTCCCTACTATCTCTTTAATGAAATTATTCAGTATAGTAGGGGTGAAAATGCACTGGATTTGGAGTCAAAGGACTTGGATTCAAAGACCATTTCTGATGTTATGTGGTGACCTGGGGCAAGTCACTTCACCTCCCTGGGCCTCAGTTTACTGATCTATAAAATGAAAGGATTGGACTAGATGGACTCTAAAGTCTCCTCCAATGAATCAATTCATGCGCACTTATTGAAAGCCTATTATGAATTGGGCACTGTGCTGTATACTGGGCATACAAAGACAAAAGTAGAATAGTCTCTGCCCTTAGGGAGGTTACAATACCACACTAAATCTATGATCTTGTGATTGTATGATAATCGCTTCAACTAATTAACTTTATAGTAATTAACTGAGGACCTAATTCAAGCCCCTCCCCAGTAATTACTTTGCTCCATAACCAAATTTTAAAAATCTTTTTGTAGCTGTACACGTTATATCTGAAAATCCTGTTAAACTCACAGCCTTTGTTGATATGTTTAGCTAATATTAATAACCAGCTTGCACTAATGACTGTTTTCTCTCAGAACAGGTATGCTCAAAAACTTACTCATTCAATCCTGAAAATTCTCAAAATATTGTGGATCCTTGATATATTACATAGTTGTTACTGTTTTAAGTTTACTGTTTTTTTATACAGTCAAAAGAATTTTTACAATTTTTGGTGATAAAACAATATTTTGAAAGAAAGAACAGAACTCCATTATCAGTTTATATTATAATGTTTTACAAAGTTAGAGAAGTAAATTATTTCTTTACATATGTAGTTCAGTGCCATACTTTTCCAAGTTAACTTTTGGACAAAGATAATTAAGAAAAAGCTATGAGAGGAAAAACTACCACCATCCAACTAAGCAATTCTCCTCAGTTCTTCCATCAAGTGGGAATTGATGTGGGGAAACAGTAATATTTTTGTAGAATCTGGTTATCAGAAAGCACAAACAACTGAGTTGTGTCAAACACCATGGATTTTATTTACAATCAGTATCTCTGTAACAGTACCTATTATTCAAGTGGCTAACCAAGTTATCACAGGGTTGCCATGCCAGACTGTTGCAAACACATTATTCAGTTCAGTGAAATTTTGTGTCAAATCAGAAAAGAGGAAATTCCTAGTGTAAAGTAGAAACTAGTCACCTCACAAACTCAGCCAATGATTGTGTAATTCTTGGTAAAAACCACCAATATAAGTAAATTGCTGTTCTTTATGTGCCAAAATGATGCATAATCTAATTCAATTCAATATTTATTAAGTACCTATTTTGTACCAGGTTCCATGCTAGTCACTGGGGAATATAAACAAAAACATGAAACATATCCTTAATGAATAGGCAGGATCAATTCAGTCCTCACTCTCCAATCCCCACTCTTAATTGAAATAAACTCTCTTATTTTCATTTCTTGCAAGCACTACTCCTTCCTTCCACTGTGCTTTCTGTAATGCCAACTCCCTAGGTAACAAATTCTCTTTCATCTTAAATATTGTCTTTTCCTATTCTTTTTTATTTTCTGGCTCTCAAAGCCTTACCTCCCTCCTGATGACAGTTTCCTTAATCACTCTTTTCCAGTACTGGTTGCCCTTTCCTTATTGCCCAGACTCACTGGTTCAGGAGGTGGCATTGAGAATTTGCTTGGAGTCGGAAAGATCTGAGTTCAAATGTGATCTCAGACACTTAAAAATGACATGACTCCAGGAAAGTTGTTTAACTTGTTTACTTCAGTTTCCTCATCAGTAAAATGGGAATAATAATAGCACCTACCTCCTGGAGTTTTTATGAAGATCAAGTGAGATAATTCTAAAATGCTATACCCAATGCCTGGCGCATAGTAAGCACTATATAAATGTTAGCTGCTATCACCATCATCATCGTTATTATTACTCCTTGATCCTCATTGCCATGTCTGTGCTTTCCCTTTATCTTCATCAGTACATAACCTCTCCTCCTTTGAGCTTCACTCATAATATTTACCATTCAGTCAACATTCTAATAGCTATTGTCTACTGACCTACTGATACTATTTCTTCAACGAACTTGGTGCTTAACTCAGTCTTTTTATCCTCTTCAATTCCTGTCCTCACAATAGGAACTGATACATATTGATACTCCTTCAAATACCCTTACCTCTTAGCTCCTCAACGTGTTCATTTCTGGTTATACATTCCTGCACCCAATCTCAGCTACACACAGAGATGATCATACCTTCCATACTGCCATCACCCACAAATACTCCACTTCCATGTTTATTAAGCCTGAAATTCTCTTATCTGATCACTATCTGTTGTTATTCCTCCTCTCCCTCTACACTGCAATCCTCAATTCTTGCTCTTCATCTTTACTGCTATCTCTAGTCCCTAGAATCCTTAGTTATTTCCCAGACCATCATACATTCAATGGTTACAGTCTCCTCCCCTTCCTGACTTTACCCTTTAGTGAACCAACTGAACTCTATATGGTTCTCGTCTCCTGAATCCCTTTCCTTCTAACACTGACCTTGACTTACCAAGCCTCAGCCCTGGATTACCCGCACCATTTATTTCCTTTGCTCCTACTCATGTACTGCCGAACAAAGCTGGAGAAAATAATGAAACTATGCTCACTGGAGTTACTATAAAATTATGGAGTTACATAATCTTATCTAGACCCTTACTGTAGCAAGGCAATATTTTTACACTTCCATAATGAACTCACTATCTTCCTCAACAGAGCAGATTTTCATGTCTCCTCAAAATTCCCAAAGTTTCCCCTTTCCTCACATTGTCAGTAAAGAACTTTACCTTACATTTCAATAAAATATTAAGAACATTTGCTGAGAGTGTTCTCTGTTTCCTTCATCCCCAACTCGCATCTCCCAGATGCCATCAGTCACTATCTCTGACCTTACATGAATAAGTAGGTGGCCCTTCTTGCCAAAGCAAACCCTTCTATCTGCACAGGTGATCCCATTATATCCCCATCTTCTCTAGTAGATTGTCCTCTTTATCATCCCACTCTCACTCATTGTCATCCTCTCCCTCTCTACTGGCTGCTTTCCAGCTGCCTCCAAACATGCTCATGGTTTTTTCCATCCTCAAAACACCCTCATTTTATCCCATCTATGCCCTCTGACTATAATTCCATATTATTCCTCCCTTTCCTGGCTAAATTTCTTCAGAAGGTAGCTTGCAACAGGTGCCTCCACTTCCTTTTTCCTCACTTTCTTCTTAACTCTCTATAGCCCAGCCTCAGATCTCATCACTCAATTGAAACTGCTCTCTCCAAGGTTACCAATGATTACTTAATTACCAGATTTAGTGGCCTTTTCTCAATCCTCATTCTCCTTGAACTCTGTGAAGCCTTTGGCACTGCTGATCATGATTTTCTCTTTGGTATTCTCTTCTCTTTATGATTTCCTGACAATGTTCTTTCCTGGTTCTCCTCCTACCTTTTCCGATGGCTCTACTATAGGGACCTCTTTGAGCCTGAAGGCACCACAAGTTTAATCCATTTCTGGACCAAGGTAGCCCTAGAAATCTAGCCAGGCTAAAGTCTGGGGATGATTTTGAAATAAATATTCTACAATAAACACTGGAGATGTATGTTATTTAACTGCTTTAGAGGGCAATGGATACTACTGAAAAAACTGATGCCATTCTTAACATTAATGTAGTTAACGAATACTATATATATGCATATATATACATATGTATATGTTTATTTTTCCAAAATGATGAGTCTATAGAGAGTAATTTCTAATCTTTAGTCTCATTAACCCCAGAAGATATTATATAAGAAAACTGGCCAGTTAATGGCATTATCTATAATTACAGAATACATTTTCTTAAGGAGAAACTGTTAAATTTTCAACAAGCAGGCAGGAAGATTTCATCTTAAGGACAAATTTTCTAAATATGAGAGATAAGTGTCTAAAAAGGTTTTTTTTGCTCTGTTTTTGCATAGAAGAAGAAACAAACTATGTATAGGTGCTATACTAAGTGCGATACAAATATCTTATTTGAGCCTCACAACAACCCTGAGAGGTAGGTTTTATAAATTTATTCCCATTTTACAGTTTAGGAAACTAAGGACAGAGGTTACGTAACTTGCCAGGGACATACATCTAATAAGTCTAGAAGGCTGGATTTGAACTCAGGTCTTGATTCCAGGCCCAGAATTTTATGCACTAGACAACCTGACTGCCTCTAGGGGGAAAAATTCAGGAAAGCAAAAATTAAATGACAAGTTTCAAGATGTGGAAGGGATTTACTCTTTAAATAGGGACTCAACTGGACTTCTAAGTTTTGTTCCAATTATAGGATTATGAAAATTACTTAGTTGTATGCAGCATACTGTGCTAGCCACTGAGGGTTAGGGTGAAGAATTATACAGGAATGAAGGGGATGGCTCTTCCAAGTTTGCTGCCTTTAAAATTCTCACAGTCTAGAAGAGAACAGATATGGATACAGATAATAACAATACAAAAGAGATTATATATGTATATATTGGAGATCAAAGTACAATGGAAATACAAGGGAGAGAGAAAACATTTTTTATCTGTGGAGTTTAAGGATAGTTTCATGAATGAAGTGGCATTATTCGACCTTGCTTTTGGACAGGTTAGACTTCAATAAGCAGAAATGTGGAAGACAGAGGAAAGTGTAAGTGCATTTATGGTGTAGGGAGAAGACATACAAAGCCACGAAGGCAAGAAAGAAGAGGACAAGTTTGGACAGAAATAAATAATTTATTCACTATGACTGAATGAAACAGGTTACTTTGAAATGCAGCTGAAATGACAGGTTACAGATAGATGATGAAAGCCTTACATGTTGGTCTATGAATGTGAAACCAAAAGAAGTGCAGAAGGGGACATAAACGGTAATTTTGTTACTACCTTGTTAAATGTTCATACACACATATACAGAGAGAGATTCTTTTAAAAAATTATATGTCAAGTTCAGAGTTTTTATACAATCCTCGTTTATTTGTTGTATATTTAAACATTTGTGTTTGTTGATGATTAAGCTAACAATAAAAAAAGAAAAATTTAATAATTTAATCTGGGGGTAGTATGTAGTGCCCACAGCAAAGAATGCTAGACTTAAGTCAGGAGTAAAGTTTGAATGCTTGTTCCAAGGCTTGCTAGCTGTCTGGTTACAAATGAGTCACATTATTTATTTTCCTCAGTTTCCCAATCTGTACAATGTAGGCTAACACTTCTATGACCTACTTATAAAGTGTGGATAAAACTTTAAGGAGTTATATTAATGCAATATTATTATCACTGGAATGGATTCAAGTGGATAGAGGTTAGTGATTGGCAGGTTACTCTAACAGTCCAGGTGAAAAGTAATAGGGAATTAAATTAAGCTGGTATCCATGGGTAATAGAAAGAATGGACATCAACATAAATACTGAAGACATGGAGCCTTTTGGCAAGGGACAGGTTGGAGAGGAAGACTGTGAGTCAGCCTAGATCCAAACTTGTATCATTCTAAAACCTCTAAAACTACTCTTATAATAGTAAATGGTATAGTTTGAATTAATTGGTGGTAACAAACATACAAAATTATCTTACAAAATAACAATTAGTACCCAAATTGGTCATTCTGTCTTTCAAAGGACTAAGTATATGTCTAAATTACAGAGAAAATGCTTTCCTTTTAGCATTGGAGAGGACAATAAATCAAGTGTATCCCAAGTGCTTCCTGCTCAATATAACACATAGCTCAGATTTGTTCAAGGGCCCTTCACATTACAAAAATCCAGATTTTACCTCCCAAAATAAAGCATTGCTAAACTAATCTGTTAAATGCTCACATTTTGTATACATCCAAATTACTTTAAAATATGCCACTGTGGAACAATTTCCTTCAGAAACTTACTTCCACTGTACTCTGCTTTACTGTTTTAAGCACTGCTGTCCTGGAATGATTCTATCTCACTTTAGACACAAGCACTAAATCAGTCTGAAAGTAGCCAGAAAGAATCAGTGCAGGTCAGTGTTTTTGAGATAACTAGCTTTTATTGTAAAATGGTGCAATACTGATAGTCATCCTTTCTTCCCCAAGACTTTCTAAAAGTGTTTTTTCTGATACAGGATTAGTTTTGGATTTGGGCATGGAGAATTTCAGTAGCCCAGCCTCCTGGTTGCCTGATGATAAGTTTAAAGATTGTTCTGATGCTAAACTTAGCTATAACCTTGGGACTTAATATATGCCAGTTCATGTCTTTTTAGATAATTAATAAAATGTGTTACATACAAACTAAGTAAGAGTGGAAACCCTGAATAGTGTGGTTTTTACTAAGGGAAAATATTGTTGAGCAAGAATACTGAAAAATAGATAAAGCTTTAATGTTGCCTTCATCATATAAAACCATTAACCTCAAGGAACACATAAAGTAGGCATAGGGACATTTAGTAATGAAGCTGTTATTTGTTTATTGTTGTTGTTCTGTTTCTAACTTCTAAGGAAGCTGATTCTTAAGTTTCCTAGAGAGAAAGCTTATTAGTCAGACTTTTACTTATTTCAAATGTAATGACAGGAATTCCTAAAAGGACTATATCCTTTAATGATACTTTTATATAAGGTGGAGAGAGTTGGAATTATTACACTACAGATTAGCCATTCAAAGCTATTTATTCTGCAGTGGGGCAGGGGAGGGGAGTACATCTTTGTCATAAATTTAATTCCCCATGATTCACATCAGAAGGCAAGGTTTTTTCGTTAAATGAATGAGACAATATCAAACTGCTAAATCTGACCCATACATATTTTCTCCTTTAATGCCAGGTTTCTGTGATAATTGTGATTAATTGATGATAATCTTTATGCCTAAAAGTATTTATTGTGGTTAAGGTTCCATGTTAGGTGATAGGAATACAAAGATATCCATGGGACAGGAACTACTCTTAAGGAGCTAACATTTAAATAGGGGGTAACAATGGTTCATTAGGAAGCTTTCTTGAGCAGTGGTTTGAAACTCAATTGAAGAGGGGATAGATTAGAAGCAGAAATACCATTTAAGATGAAGAAGGAAACTTGGATTTTTTTTTTAATTATTGGGGAAATATAAAAAAATTTCTATTTAACAGCATAGCATATTTCAAAATTTCAGCTTTACAATTGTAACCAATTTGGCTGAAAGTACTAAGAAATATTTATATTTGATGAATCATTTTACATAACATCATTTATTCAAAAATCTCAAAGATAAGTGATTATCTAGGGAATATGGTCATAAAGCAAGGCCTTGATCTTTTTTTTTTAAAATGGATTACCTTTGCTTCAAAGACTGAACAATGCTCACTGCACTGAGCAAATGAGATAAAATCTGTAAAGTTTAACTCAGTGCCTGGTACCTAGTAGGTACTTAATAATTGCTTGTTCTCTTCCTTCACTGCAAAAGAAGTAACATTTAACATGGAACAGACACTACAGAACAGTACAGAGGTCTGGGTCTATATACATATACATATACATATACATATACATATACATATACATATACATATACATATGCATATCTGTGACCTGGGGCAAATCACCTAACCTCTCTCTGTTCTAGGCAACTCTGCCTCTGTGGGTTAAAGTGAAGGTGCTGACTTGCTTTGGTGTAAAGGGAGTTTCCTCATGGGGGAGTTCCCTACACAACTCTCTATTCTTGTTATGGTTGCTGAGATCCTTTCCAATTCCATATTTTATAAAATTTGGTTGTGTATCTTCAGCTAGCAATGTGGATCAAAATGTGTTTATTAAGGTATTACCCGGAATTCACAGACCTCTTGAACACCTATTTATCTGGCATTATACACCCTACCATATCTGAAACAGAACCATTATCAATGAGGGTAGGAAAATAATGAAATCAGAAAGAAGGCAAATGTTGTCTTAGTTGTCTGCCTATATTGTAAAATATTGAGTGTGTGTCAAACCTTTTCAAATCAAATGTTTTAACCTTGGCTTCTGGAAAGAAGTCACCCTCAACAGATAGGCAGATAAGAATTAAAGTTAAAAGCATTCAGTGAATTATAGAGAGCAGTAAACAGCATTCAAGAGGCATTGCGTTTCAAATTACAGAAACACTAAATGATGATATCTTGAGACCAGAAATGTAATCTAGCCCATTCTCCTCTTTCTAAGGATATACTAAAATGATTTCACACTGATAGTTAATTATCCTCCTCCTCCTAGAAATGTTCACAGGAGGCTATGCCAATATATTTGTGTGTGTTTACATATATATATGTAAACACAGATGTATAGAGGTAGAGGAGAAACATAAGAAGAGAGGGAAGGAACACAGGACTGGAGGACTGGATTTTTGTTGTAATCCATTCCCAAAAAACATGTTGGGGGAGAGGGGCAGGAGAATGATCCATCATAGTGTCCATAAAATTTGGTTAAGTATTAATTTGCATTTATTATTTTCTGTTACCAGATGGAGCTAATGTACCTTTAATGGCAAGATGGTGACTAAGCTGGTTGGGGGGGGGGGGCGGGCAGCAAGTGAACTAAATTCTTTTCAGAGACTATTGCAAACTCCTGAATAAGCAATTTGAGGTGGTGGGAAATGAACTATAGGTGCTTTTTAGTTAGTAATGGATGAGCATATTCATGAAATGGAAAGTGGTGATCCAAACAGATTGCTGGTATACAACTGTTTTTTATTGAATTGATTGCTTTAGACATTCATCAACTTCTGCTGTTCTCTGGAAATTAATACTCTTCAATAGGCCATTATACTGAAAACTGACCTAATAGATTCAGGGTTCTTGCAGTGGGACTATCTTTTAGGTAATGAAACTGCCCTATAACAAAGTGCCTCTGGTATTTTTAAAGCCAACTGCTGTTGGCTGGGGTCCAAGACTAATCTGCTATCTAATGAATTCTATTCTCTATCAAACAGTGTTCTTCTAAAGAAGTTTCAGTGTATGCTCCCAGGGGTTTCCTAAGGAGTCTTTTGGGACATACATGCCTAAATTTCTTCCTAAGTCATTCTCAAACATGGTATGGTCTCCCTGAGGTCAAAACCTGTGGTTAACAATGATACATTTAAAAAGGCACAAGGGATGACTAAAGAAACAGGAGACTGTGTAAACACTCATTCAATGAAAAGGAATCCATTGACCACCTGCCCAGTGCCCTTTCGGTCTTTCAAAGCTACTTTTGACAGCTACTTCATGGTGGCACATAATTGAATTTTCCACATAAATAGAGCTTAGCCATTTAAGAACCCCAAATTTTAATAATTTTAATATTTTTTTCTAAAATATATTCTGCATACCTGGATTTTCTTAGAATAAACTAAACATTATTTAATCTTTGTATGATGTTACAGAGTCATAATACACAGCAGTTGAACTATGCTATAATATACTTTGTCTGTTCTTTCAAGGAGAGGCTATGAACTCTCACATATCTAGGGAACAGTGTCTATTCTTCACAATTTATCCCAGTACCCCTTTTCTTCTCCTATCACAGCACAGCATTTTAAAACTGGAAGAGCACTTAAGGATCATTAGTCTAAGCACTTCATTTTAATCATAAGGAAACTGAGTCCCAGAAATGAAGTAATCTATCTGGCTACAAGTAGTTAGTTTTCTGAGAAACCATGAAATAAGATTGTTAAAAATTCTTTGTTAAGTAAGAGTTAGTAAGACTCTGATTGGAGATGTAAAGAGTTCAGTATATGGCTTTAATTTAATGGCATTGTGACAACTATTTGGAGACTCAGAGGTCTTTTTTATTTATTTCTTTATTAGGGCCTATATTTTTGGAAGGCTTAGGTTGCCAGAAATCTGACCTCCAGGGAAATGAGGTTTTGTTACATAGTGAACCATTGGCTATTTGTGGACAATTTTAAATTTTAATAGTTTTAGGTCCAGATGAGTCCTTAGAAATTATGTATTCCAAAATCTTCATTCTGTAGATAAGGAAAATGAGATCCATAGTGGAGAAAGGACTTGTCCAAGGTCAGACAAGAATAAGAAGCATACATCTAAGAAGGAACATGGACTGAAAAAGAGGAAAGAATCTTGGACTTGGAGTAAGAAAACCAACATTCAAATCCTGACTTTGTCACTTAATACCTGTGAAATCTTAGACAAGTCGCTTAACCTCTCTGGGCCTCAAATCTCCTCATCTATTAAGTAAAAGGGCTATACCAAATGACTGGGGCAGCTAGATGGAGCAGTGGATAGAAACTCATATTCCTGAGTTTAAATCTGGCCTCAGACACTTACTGGTTGTGTGACCCTGGTCAAGTCATTTAACCCTGTTTCAGTTCCTCAGGTATAAAATGAGCTAGAAAAGGAAATGGCAAAGCATTCCAGTATCTTTGCCAAGAAAACCCTCAAATGTGGTTGTGAAGAGTCAGACACCACTGAAAAATGACTGAATAATCATTAGATGACTATTAAAAATATTTTGTAGCTCCATATCAATGATTCTGCTTTACTTTACAATTTTAGACACTTTGACCTTAAAAAATATTTTAAAAGAGTACTCTTACTCTTAAAATTTGATAGGGAAAAACTCAAAGATACTGTCTTCCCACTATTATTTGTATCTAAAACAATTATGAATAAATTCAGAAAATCTTCTGATAATATTTGCAAATCATAATTTAAATAACATATTATTAGTCACTTATACTTTTGAGAACTGTTCTTGGTATCTCAACCCAAAATAACTATATGGGGCCTGTTAGTAAAAGGCAGAGTATACCCTTTCACTAATACCAAATACAGAATCTTTGAAAAATGATGAAAATGGGGCAGCCAAGGTAGCAGAGTGAGTAAGAGCACTGGCCCCAGAGTCGGGATGACCTGGGATCGAATCCAGGTTCAGACACTTAGCACCCACCCAGAAACACCTGGCCGTGTAACCTTGAGCAAGTTACTTAACCCCAATTGCTTTAAATAAAAAAGAAAAAAAAATGATGAAAATCATTAAGGAGTTCTTTAGTGAAATTTCCATTACAGATAGTCTTTAAACTAAAGGATAACTTTTTTATTCATTCATTCATTCATTCATTCATTCATTCATTCATTCATTCATTCATTCTCCAAGATATTCCATGTACACAATACATTTTTTGTAAATCCTATCAGAACATTCAGAAATACACATGTAATTCGGTTTTATTTGATTCAATAAATGTTTCTTAAGCACCTACTATGTTCAAAGTACTATCTATATATACATGGGGTTTGGATCAAACCTCCATATTCTGTGGTTGACTGTTGTGAAATGACTGTTCATGATTCTCTCACTGCCACATTTAGGATAAAGAACCTTAACCTACAACTTTTCAACCCTAAGAGAGCAATAGGAGACCTAAGATTGAGTTAGTTACAAAGTTAGGGCCCGACTTCTTGGAACAGCTTTAGGGAAGAGGGGGTGAGTTTTAGTCCTGGGGAACAAAGGGTCATGTGCCATTCCAGTACAAAAATGTTAAAAATGCAATTTCTAAAAGGTACTGGGGGAAGGAAATCAGGGGATTTTTTTTTTGTTTCATTACCATGTAAGTTCTGCTTTACTGTAAAGGCTTTAAGCTAAGGCTTGAGAGACAATTCTAATCTTAATGAGCAGCCAAAATTCCAATATCCTTAGGTCTCCAGGGATACTTCATAGATTTTCTAAGCCATAATTTTAAAGAAATTAAATATGCCACTTTAAGAATGAAAATAATGAAAATTGTAGGATTTTTGGCAGTCCTAAGATCTTACCAACAACACCACTGATAAATTTAAACTAGCCTGTAAGATTTAATGCTAAAATCTCAAGGAGTACTTAAACCACTAAAGATGAAGTACTGTAGTGATCGTAATGTTGTTTCCATATTTGATATTCCTTATTCATCCAACTAGGTCAATCTGAGAATATATTTCAAAAGCACACATACATTAAAAAAAGTTCCTTGAAATCATTCCAGTATTGAACAAAATACAAGTCTGCTTCTAGAAAAGAAAAAAAACACCAGTTTTGAATGACATACTTTTTATAACTTGTGACAATGAAGTGAAGAGGGACAGGAATTTTCCACTAGCACTCTTTGAAAAAGACAGACATGCAAGAAAGTATCATTAGAGAGAGCAGAAGAGAGTGTAAAACTGCCAGGAAGTGAAATGGATTGTGGGAAAGTTAGCCAAGTCCCAATGGTTTTTACCACAAGCATGTTTGGAGTTGTACATTGAAGATCCACTTTCTCAATTTCTACAGTATTCAGGAAAATTAGGGAATTTTGTACATGGTAACAGTTGTGGTCAAAATGGTCAAAAAGTGAGGGTTCCAGTATATTAGCCCCAAATCAGATCTGTAAATTACATTTATTTAGTGAAAATACACTTGTAAAAATGGTCTGTTCCCTATCCCTATCACTATTTTCAAAATTATGTCAGGGGCAGGGTACAGATAAGATCCATAAAGCATTGTATATAGTACTTTGATGTTGTTTCTGTGTGATTTTCAGAAAGATGGAATCAGTACTGTAAGTGGCATTTAAGAGGAAATACAATGCTATCAAATGCACTTGCTGAAAATTTAGATTTTTTTTTAATACTATTTTAGGGGCATCTAGGTGGTACAGTGAATAGAACACTGGCCCTGGAGTCAGGAGGACCTGAGTTAAAATCTGGCCTCAGACACTTGACACACTTAACTGTGTGACCTTGGGCAAGTCACTTAACCCCAACTGCCTTGCCTTCCCCCTCCAAAAAAACCCAAAACAAACAACAACAACAAAAAACTTTTAAAAGTTGTGAGAAAAATATTCTACCACATTTCCTAATGAAGCACTCATATATTGTACCAGGCCTTTCTAATTTACCAATCTAGTGAAAATAGATTTTATGAACATCATACTTAAAAAGGAACAGACCTCATGAAACAGAAGAAATAACAGCTTTAGAGAACAAACCAATCAAACAAAAAATACTCTATAAATAAAAACATTGTGGATCCCTTCCACATATACACACACAAACTAGTAGAAATCAAGATTCAAATAACTTGATTTTATTATGTTCCTATTATTCTAGCTGTTGTCATATTTAACATTTTCATCTGTAAAAATAGGGAGTTGAACTTGCTCTGTGAAGTTCTTTTACTATAACTGTTCTGACACATGAGGCATTTGTTATCTAAATTTTGCAATGGAAGTTGTTTCTCAAAAGTCGACATTTTTGCATTAGTATAAATCAAGATATAATCCTGTAGATATTCCCATCCAATTTACTTCTGTTAGAGGATTTTTAATATCCATTTCAATGAACAACAGACGTTACAACTGCTAACAGCAGAGCTCACTGTCCTCTTTGATTTGATGCTTCTGAACTACAGCAAATATAATTCATGACTTAGGCATTTATTTATATAATATTTATTTTTAGACTAATGGGAACTTCATAAATCCTTTCTTTGCCTTCCAAGAGCAAATGCCATTTATTCTTGATCCGGAAAGAACAGTGTTTCAGAATGTTAGATTACTAATTTACCTAACTTAATACTTTTAACCCGCTTCAGGCAGCTGGAATGATTCACTCCTTGTCTCTCTGCACATAACCACTTCAATAGATTTCTCCAAAACAATTTCTTTAGGCATGATTTTAGATAACCAAGGATGGAAGTTGGAGACAAGAGTCAATATGATCAACCACATTTACATTAACTTAGGGGACAGATTCGCATCTCATTTCAACTGTAATACATTACATTACAGAAAAATTTTAGTTAACAAAGCACATTAACAAACCATATCAGTCTCCATGGAGAAAAAAATACCAACATTTATCAACCAAAATAGTAATTCTCTTGAGGGAAAAGAACTAGTGAGAAACATTCACCAAGGGAGTGGTATTTAGCATTTGCAATTAGGTACCACACAGTCAGACATAAAACATGACATTTCAACTACTTCTGGAACAGTTTTTACAATTTAATAATCCTTGAAGCTAGCTAATGTAGAATGAAAATCCTTTTTGTAGCAAACTATATAATGCCTTATACTCTTAGTATAGTTTATTCTTCCCATAAAATTAGTATACAATATACAAAGCATACCATTCCTTACATTCTTATTATAATATCCCTGCTTTTATTAGAGAAGACTTCAATTTAATCTTAGGAACATAGACAAAGATCTAGAGCTAAAAGAAACTACAGAGGCTGTTTAATTCAACTTCTTCCCTACAGGGAGGCCCATATGGGTAAAGCAAATTATCGAATGATACTCAGGTTGTAAGTATGTGTCAGATGTGGGATTTTTGAACCAAGTTCTCAAAAACATATTTTAAAACCTATGGGTTTTTAAATAAACTGTCCATTCTTCTTAAATTGAAGTCTTATGAAAGAAATACCTGAAGATAAGGATTCTCTTCTCTGTTCTCTCTTTGGTAAGCTTTTCAATAACCAGGAATTCAGTTGTCATCTCTATAAGCTTCACCAAACTGCCAAAGAGATTTTGTCTCAGGTATAAAACAAGGTTAAGAAAAAACAGATGTATAGTTTAGTCTGACTCTTGAACCTACTGATTTTACATCAGTACAAGAGAAGAATCTAACTAGTAAAAGAAGTTATGTTTACTGAACCTGTAAATTTAAAAAATGACTACTTGCTTCTCCAACTTAAATTAAGCTTTTTCAAAACTCTTTAAAATGTGCCCATATAATTAATAGTTTTTCATTTCATGAGCATAAATGTATTCCCCTAAAAAACTGCATTTCAAACACATTTTTATAAACCAGTTGGAAACTTCTGGCATCTACAATGCGCATGAAAATTCAGTTCAATAGGACAACTCGCAAGCACTGATTATCTACCCACTGTGTGTAAAACACTGGCTAGGTGTTTGGGATTCAAAGACAAATATGAAAATGCAAAAATAGTCCCTGCTCTCAAAGAACTAATTCTTTAAAGTCTATACGTCTTAGAGAATTGAATTTTGTAAACAACCTCGAGAAATATGAAAAGCTTGCATTTTTGAGTATTTGAGAGAGTAGGAACTGAACTATATCTAGGTCAAATCAGAGTTGATCTAATACAAAAGAAGGTAAACTTCCCCTTAAATATGGCAGAGCAAACAGATGAACTTAAACTCATTAATGTCAAAGTATCACTACTCCACTTTTCCTTAGGAAGGCTGAAGTAATGATATCTTTATCAAAATGTTCTCCCTAATACTTAGTAAATATTTATCACTAGCAATTTGGGTTTTACTGGAAGGCTATTAAATATATTGTGGTGGGGGTTCCTTTTGTCTGTAGGTAGGAATAGATGGCTACTGAAGTTTGTTCAATCCTCAAATTTAGTGATTCTATAATAGTGTGAGAATAGGGATATAGCCACAATAGTTTTCTTTTTATTTGGGCCATTAAACTTGACACAAGCTCATCTGTACTTTGGGATTGTAGCTTGAAACCCAAACCCTGGGTCACAATGGGGTATAAGCAAGAAAGAATAAGTAATTTCATGCAAATTTGATGCCACTACTGGAAAAAATAATTTAAAAAGCATGTCCCCCCTGATGGTGGCCAGTACTTAGCTTTATGTACAAAAGGCAAAATAAGTTATTTATCACTGTTTTCATTAAAATTAACCCTGAAAATTGATGTGCTTTGAATATTATATCTATTCTAATGACTATCCATTAGAATTATCTCCACCTTTTTGTCTGCTAACAGAAAGAGGAGATAAAGAAACAGAAAAGTTTGGCTAAAAGTCTGTTCTGGTACAGCAGTGCTCAGCAGGGCACGCAAAAGCCTAATTTTGTAGCTTTCTCAAGCATTCCCATCTGCATTCTCAAGGGTTTTCTTTCTTTCTCTCCTCCCTCCCCCCTTTTTTGAGAAACAACAGAAACTTCCTGCCCTCTGTATCAAGGGCAACAAACCAGTTTGAGAATATCTTCCAGACAAAAATCATGTAATTTTTCTGTAAGCTTTTATCCCCTACCTTCCATCTCCCTCAACAGTTTATTCAGCAAATAGTCTACTTGGCAGGTTTTTCCAATATCCTTTCTGTTAAAACTGTGTCTAATGTTTTTGCATATGTTTACAAACACAGTATAAGGGCTTAACAGAATGGAATACAATTAGTATTTGGTATCTGGATGTTTAATCTTAAAATGACCCTAAAGGTACTTGGGAACAAGTGGATCTACTAAAAACTTATTAATACCCTTTATCCTTTCATTCCCTTATCTCAAAAATCATAGTAAAGATGTGAGATCATTAAACACAAGAAAAAAAGTAAAATTACTGATGTTTTATGTATGTAGTTAACATTTTTATAAGCATCTAGAATCAGCCTGCATGAGTATAAAGGGCATTGCTTGGGAGATCTGGCTTCTAATTCTTGATCTAATTAGATTTTTGACCTTGAACAAGTCATTAAACTTCTCTGAATTTCTTCATCTGTAATTCAGTGAGTTCTATTACTATATAAATTCTAAGGGTCCTTGGAGTTTTAAATTTCTGGGTCCAAGGAACAGATGTATTTACCATACTGGCCCACATATAAAATCTGTACCCACTCTCTCTCCTCTCTGTCTCTCTCCCCCCACCATCCCCACCATATCCCTTCTCCAATTCTGGCTTAAGTAACACTGGAGTGTGGCTTATAATCACTTTAAACTGGAGCTCAGGGTAAGAGACATGGATCAAGTATGGAATTTGAAGCTAGTCTTTACTGGCTCATTTCCCACTTTCCCTATATCTAAATGTAGGTCTGTGAATTGTTAATTGTGCTAACTGCTGCCTCAAGTCTTAGGGCCCTTTCTCTGCATACCGTGGACCATACATGGCAACCCATTCCAGTCTCCTCTCACCACAAATGTCCAACTTCCGTTTACAAAACCGAACATTTTACATGATAATTTTACACAATATTACTTTCAATATATTTGTTGTTCAGTCATTTCAGTTGTGTCCAACTCCTCATGACCTTGTTTGGGTTTTTCTTGGCAAAGATACTGGAGTAGTTTGCCATTTCTTCTCAAGTTCATTTTAGAGATGAGGAAATTGAGGCAAACAGAGTTAAATGACTTATCCAGGGTCACAAAGCTAATAAGTGTCTGAGGCCAGATTTGAACTCAGGTCTTCCTGATTCCAGGTCTGATGTTCTATCTATTGTGCCACCTAGCTGCCCATATGTGACCTAAATAACATATCTCAGTGTTTGCTTTATTTTTATCAGATCACTTTCTTCTTAATATATAAATATGAACTTTTCCTGTGGGCTTTGTATTTTAAACATCAACTCCTTCCCCCCTTCCCACAAAGGGTACTCATTGTCCATTCTACCCTAGACAACACCTCTATCACATAAAGGCAAAATTCCCTGTGTATAATTGTCTCTTCTCATAATATTGTACCTGGAAGATTGATCTATGTTGTTCATTCATCAAACAATATTTCCTGCCTGGATAGGACATTCTAAAAACCAAAACCACTTATCTACTTCCATCTATAAAGTCATTTCCTTCCTATCCTTTAAAACTCTTTATAATGCCATATTGTCCATAAAGTCTCCTCCACCCTCCCTACCCCCTATTAGTTCTCTAGTGCTAGTAAATTCCATATAGGACTGGACTATACAAAGATTATATAAACTCAGACCTGCAGGCATTCATGAAATTCCATATTCCCAACCCATCTAGGCTTTCCCCCAGACATTTTACTGGTTTAAAAATTGGGGAGGGGGAATGAATAGGAAGAATCATGTAATAATATAGCTCCTACAGTATAGCCGTAGAACAGTGAACTCTGGAAGTCTCAGTAACAACCATAATTTCCCTCTTTAAAGGGTACTTAACTATCAGTGTCAGTAGTAGAAGGCAAATTAATTAGATTTAGTTATTTACCAGCTAACCATTGAACAGGTCCTTGGAAATGAACGGAGTTCTTAAGAATGTCAAATGGCCATCTTCACCATGTAAATATAATAGCATTATGCTTATTACATTCCTTAGACATTTTCAGTCTGGCCTCAGAGCACGGAATGAGAAATGATAGGTGGAAGTTTTAGAAATGAAGATTTAGGTTAGATGTAAGATCAACTTTCCTAACTATTAGAGCTATCCAAAAGTGAGAGGAGGTGAGGTCTCCCTACTAGACATTTTCAAATAGAGGCCGAATGGCTAATTGTCAACAAAGTGACAGAGGGTGTTCTTAGTTACATGTGGTTTGCAGACCTAAAATAGAATGCAAACTGAATACTCAACAAGTACGCAGCTATATGCCAGGTACTCTAGAAGCTGAGGATCCAAATATATCGAATATAATAATCCTGACCATAGGAAGCTAACAACAAAAAAGACAGCAAAAACATATATAACTATATACAGTATAACATAAATAAATATAAATTAATAATAATAGCACTTGTGTAATAACTAAAGGTATGTAAAGAGAGTTATAAATAATTATGGCTAACATTTAGGTAGAGTTTACTGTGTGCTAGGTACCATACTAAGCAGTTTACAATTACTGCAATTACTGTCTCTTTGATACTCAGAACAACTGTGGAAGATACAGATGAGGAAAATGAGGCAAAAAGAGGTTAAGGAACTTACTTAGAGTCACACATTTGATAAATGTCTGAGGCTGGATTTAGTTTCAGATCTTTCTGACTCCAGGTCCGGAGCTTTAATCATTGTCTCACCTCACTGCCTAGTCAAACATAAGGCAATCTGTGAGAGCAGTTATAGCTCAAGGCATCAGGAAAGGCTTTAGAAAGTAGTCACTGAGCTTCATTGAAACAGAAAAGAGTAATTCTCTGAAGCAGAAGTGAGGGAAGGAGGGCATTAGAGGCAACTGGACCATCTTCAAGAAGATACTAAGATGTGTGATGGAGTATGTATGGAAAAGAGGACAGTTGGTTCGGATTCCAGAGTGTAGGAGAGGGGTGATAACTTTCAGTGGGCCAGGAAAGATAATCTGAGACTCTATTATATAGTATTGTAAACAGAGGAATTTATACTTGATGGCAGATCAAGATGTCTGTTTCTTAAATTTCTTTTATTTTCAAATCTATGCTTGAGGGAAATCACCTTAGCATGAACTGGGGTGTGGAGAAACTTGAGGTAGGGAGATCAATTAGGAGGCTGCTGTAATAATCTAGGCAAGAATTAAGGTGATACCTATGTGAACAGAAAGAATGGGCTAAATGATAGAGATGTTATGGAGATAAAAAAAGGCAAGATTTGGTAACTGATTAGGTATGTGGGGTGAGGAGAGAGTGAGGAATTAAGGATAACACTAAGGGTATGAACCTGAATGACATGAAGAATAGCAGAGCCTTCTATAGAAATGGGGAAGTTTAGAAAAAGAGAGGGTTTGGGTAAGGAAAGAAAATGAGTCTACTGAAATGTCTCTGGGACATCTGATATAACCAACAGGCAATTAGTGTTTCAAGGTTGAAGCTCAGGGAAGAGAATGGGCCTGAATGTATTGACAGTTAAACCCATGGGCACTGATTAGGTTAGTGAGAAATGTAGATAGAAAAAAAGTAGGGCACTTGGGACAGAGCCTTGGGAAACAGACAAACTTAGTAGGCTTTATATGGATTATGAACCAGCAAAGGATACTAAGGAGACAGGTAGGAGCAGAACCATGAGAAAATAGTTTTAAAAGACCAGAAAGATGAGAATATCCAGGAGGAGAGAGTAATAAACAGTATCAAATGAAGCAGAGAGTTTGAGAAGACTGGCGATAGAAAAAAGATTATTGAATTTGTCAAGTAAGACATCATTGGTGGCTTTGGAGAGAGCATTTTCAGCTGAATGATAAGGTCAGAAGCCTGATTTCAGTGTTGAAGTGTGTTAAAAAGTGTTGAAGAATGAGAAAGGAAGAAGAGGAGGTGAGTATGGATGTTTTTTTTTTCTAAAAGTTTGGCTGAGGAAAGGAGGAGAGATCTAAGGTAATAGCTGAAGGATATAGGGTCCAGTGAAGGTTTTTTTGTTTTTAAAGGAAGAGGCAGACTTGTGCAGGTTTGAAAGCATCAGAGGATTCTGATCAGCATTCTCCTCCTACCTGTCTCCTTAGTATCCTTTGCTGGTTCATAATCCATATAAAGCCCACTAAGTTTGTCTGTTTCCCAAGGCTCTGTCCCAAGTGCCCTACTTTTTTTCTATCTCCATTTCTCACTAACCTAAACAAGTAAACAAGGAGAAATTGAAGGTCCTAGTGAGGGGATCAAAGGCGAGAGGCAGACCTTGACAAGGAGAAGAGCCACCATTTTTTGGAGATGGAGGAAAGGAGACAGTGGCAGATGATATCAAGAGGTTTTGAGAAAAGAGGAAGGGAGTTTATAGCACATGGCCTCCGTTTTCTCAAGAATGTAAGAGGCCAATCCATAGCTAAGAAAAAGGGGGAAAGATTTAGAAGCATTAAGGAGGGAAAAGAAAGTTTGAATAGATTCTGTGATGAGTGAAACAGGAAGTTAATTAGGAAAGAATGATAGGACTGCTTTGTTGCAGTAAAACCTCAGATGACATTGGACAACAAATTTATAACATACTCAGGAAGCATATTAGTGACTTCTTATAGATCTATTCAGTAGTGCCTGTGTAGGGATAGAGGACATGGATAGCGAAATAACCCAGGACTGAGGTTTGCCAGTAACTTTATAAATATATGAATGTGGTGTCCTGAAAAGAGTCTAGAAGCTAGAAAGCAACGTTTTTAGAAGGAAAAATTTGGAAGAGTTGGGTTTGAGCCTGATCTATGCAACACTGACTAGCTGTACGATACTGGACAAATCATTTCACCTTTCTGAGATTCAATTAGCAGTAAAAATGGTTGTGAGGATCAAATAATATACTATTTGTAAAGTGTTTATTATTAATTACCACAGTTCCTGGCATGTAGTGATGCTGTATAAGGTTTATTCTCTCCCCTTCCCCCATTAATGAATTATTATGGAACCTTCAAACAATAAATATCAATAAAAATTCATTCATGTGTTAATGGGAAAATGTTAAAAATTATGAGATAAATGTTTTATAAACTATTTCTTCACAAGATTTCAGAATGAGTAGTCACTTGAGTACTAGATGGTTTATATGTGAATAATGGATGATTTGCTTAGCAACAGAGCCATTATCTGAACTTGAAGCATCTGGGAAAATCCAGGTACCTTGAACTAAAATTTTTCTGAAGATTCACTGTATGTTCCCAGCAATCGTTAGACGATCTGTCCATGCTTGATGTGTGATTGTTTCCTTATTTTAACTGTGACTTGGGTTGGGGTTCCCTTAGGGATGAGAGATCATTATGGTGTAAGCATCAAAAGAAGACTGAGACAAAACTTACCCTTCATCCTTGCATAATTCTAAATAGACAATAAAGACAAAGAATTATTCACAAGAAACACTGTGGGAAAATCTACCTCGTTTCTGGTTCATTCCATTTCAATCTCTGTATCTATGATCAAATACTGGTTGAACATACAACTATTTAGTCAGCAAAATCTCCAGGTCAGAGAAAGTAGCTGGTTAAGGAAGAAGAAAGCTCAATTTTGCCACTTTCCACATGGCTGACCTCAAAAAAGTTTTAGACTTTCCTCATAAGGGGGAACAAAGAATATTAGAAGTCAAAAGCATTTATTCAGAATATCCTTGTCCTAAAAATTTTAGGTTGGTGTGCTCAAGGATGAAAGGATATTGATACAGAGTAACTAAATATATTTAGTAAGTAAAAACAAATAATGGAAATTATAAACCTATAGTGTATGTAGCTTAAACAAATGCAAAAACCAGAATCATGGGTTAGATTCCAACACTGATTAGAAACTGTATTCCTTAGTTGTTAGATGTCATTAAACTTCTCTGGGCTCCAGTTTCTGGATCTGTAAAATATAGGGTTTGAACAAGATGGTCCCTAAAGGACAAGAGTCCCCTCTTTATAGCTCTAAATTCTATGATTTTAAGAAAAACAAATCCTTCTTCCAAAACTGCATCAATTTCACAACCGTCTAAACTTCCTAGTCTATGAATCCTTGGTAAGTAGGCATATGGAACAGTCAGGTCCTGGGAGCCAAAGGCTGCCTGCTACCATTAATGCTACTGTTAGGAAAAGTTTTAGGTATAGTTGACAATTACCGCTACTCTAAAAATTCAGAAAAGCTGGGGGAGGAAAAAAAAATGCTGCTTTGTATTTGCCATAGTTATTCATGTATTTTTCCATTTTCATAGTTTCAGCAAGATATTCATACTTATTGTTTCTCTGTATTATTTTTCTCTCTACTAGTTACTTGCCTGAATGCATTTCCTATCAGACTAAGTGGAAGAGTGCCTCAGCTCTCTTATAAAGGTTTCAAAGAATCTTTTTCTGAAAGGTCTGTTACTGATGTTGATGGCCATGGTAGCCTACAAGAGAAAGTTTTGTCCTTAAATGTAAGGTCCTACCATTATCAAAGAAATATCACCACAAGATTTCCCTTCTTTACCAGGTCAATTTAGTGGTAAGAGGAAACACTAAAGTGACAATGGCACAAAGCCTCTTTCTTATGAAGTGCTCTTAGGAACAAGAATTCACATCTTTTTTTAAGCAATTAGGGTTAAGTAACTTGCTCAAGATTACACAGCCAGTTATTTTGTGTGGGTGTTAAGTATCTGAGGCCAGAACCAATCCCAGGTCTCCCGATTCCAGGGCTGCGCTCTTACTCACTGTGCCACCTGGCCGCCCCAAGAATTCACATTTATTGAAGCAATGGTGAAATTAAAAAAAATTGATGGTCATACAGAAAGTTAGTGGTCAATTAGTTTTTTTTTTTTGTATAACTGGTTAAAAATTGGAACCTAATTTAGTGTCTAGTGAAAAAGAGATCTTATAATTTCTTCCTTTCATTTGAATCCCTAGGTACCATCACTAAAATTTCTGTGACTTCAGATGATGAATTAGATACTTTCACTTACACTATAAATTCTTTGAGGGAAGGGGCTATTTATTATACTTATTTTATATTTCCCACAGTGAGTAGTCCAGGCCTCAACTTATAAAAGGTATTTATACAGACCTGCTAATTGACTCACATATTATGAACATCTCTGGAATTATAATGGAAGTCAAGAGGAGAGCATGAATCCACATTTTTATTGCAGGAACAAATATAATGCATACAATAAGAAGAATGTATAATACATTTAGATCATGTTTTGTCCATTATAATATATATGTAGCAAAGAATTTCTCTTGAGCAAATGAGCATTGTCTACTGAATAAATGTTTTTATCATAGGAAGTGCTTTTCTTTCTATAAAACCCCAATTTTAATTCAAGATACCTTGTTTCTAATTTTACATGGTAGAGAAGATGTTTCTACAGGAAATCTCAGAGGGTTTTTTAATTTGTCAATCACATAGACAAAACTAATTAATAGAAACACATCGGAAAGTTAAAATTTGTTTAGATAGAAACTGTCACTCAGCATCATGAGTTGGTAAGACAGAAATATTAAACACTCAAAGTTGAAGATAAATTTCACTTAAATAACTATTCATGTTTTTCTTTCTCTTGCCAATTATAAGATTACTTTTTTTGCAGTAAAACTAATGATAATAATCTTGGCCACAAGGAAGATAGATGGAGAAATGCTGTAATGTGACTAATCTGGCACTGATGTTTTGGCAAATCAAGTTATTATTTTTCCTGTCAAATTCGATAATTCAGAATGTTTGGAAGAAAAAATGAGGGAGAATTTTTTACTTAAATAAAACATTTTCTATGTAGTTCAAAAAATACTTTACTGTGGTATTTTAAAAATTTGTTTGTTTTTATCCATTTCCAGACTTTATTTCCTAATCAGATAAGATATATTTTTAGGGTACTCTTACCATACCAAGTCCAAAAAGTATTAGACAGTGACTTAATTAAGATGTTAGCTATAGACTTATTTCAAACTATAATCTGGTGACTGTGACTTCAATTACTGGAAAAATTATAGAATATATGGTTTTAGAAGGTATAGTTAGGAAGTAATAGAAAAAGAAGTAGTCATAACTAAGAGACAGTGAGACGTCATGAAAAACAGGTCATATAAGACTGATTTTCTTCTCTTTTCTAACAATATTATAAGATTGGTAGATTGGAGGAATGCCATAGATACAATTTTTAATGTGTGGCCTTTGTGTTCAAGATGGAGAGAGGAGGGCTAGATAAAATCTAGATAAAAGCTGATAAAACCTAAAGAATTAATAGGTTGATGTCAGTTTGGAGGTAGATCTCCAATTGAAGGTATATGTTACTGGCAATGTTGTTCAAAACTTCTGAAAAAGAAATGATTTTTGTTCAACACTTTTATTAGTTATTCCTTTGTGAGTAGTTAAGCTAATTACCCTCTGGTCTAGAAGACAATCTACTAAATCTGGTAATCTGCAGGGTAAGCACTATTGTAAATCAATCCCTAGGCATTGTTGATCTAATATAGGGCAGAGTTTCACAGTATGAAAACAGAGAGGGTTGAATTTTTTTTTGTTTGTTTGTTTTTCACGTAATGAATTTTGTTTCAACAAAAAAACTCCTCTCTACTTCCAATAAAATAGCTTAAAACAGCTTAACAAAACAATAAAAAAAACTGAATGTAGATGACTGAACATGGAACTGTACACATTTGAAAAAAGAAAGACTGTATGTTTTAACTTTTAAAAGTTTCAACATTTTCTATGGGATTTAGTCTGAGTTTGTTGTAATTTAATGTTGTCTTCATTTACATAATTGTAGTAAGCTTATATATATTGTTCTTTTGAATCCACTTTTCTTTTACTTTGCATCACTTCATAAATGCTCCTAAATTTCTCTCCACATATATGTTTTGTTTATGGGGTAATAACTTTCCATTACTTCATAGATTAGAGATAGGGAAAGGATGTGTGATGTCATCGATAAAGGAGACTCTGGATGAGGAAACTCAATCTACCAATGCAGGCTGACACTTTCTTTATAATTTAGAGTTGTAAGGAGGTGCCCAGAGTATAGAGAGATTAAGTGAGTTGCCTAGGGTCACACAGCTAGTGTGTGTTCACATAACAGAGGTGGTATGTGAATAGGAGTCTTCCTGAATAAGAAGGCAGCTCTCTATCCATTGCACCATGGTGACTCTTGTTATTACTTCAGATACTATAATTTATTGTGCAATTCTTATCCAATCAATGGTTTGATAGTTGGTTTCCACTTTTTGCTATTACAAATATTTTCGTAGTTATGTCATGAGTATTTTTGTACAGATATATATATATATATATATATATATTTTGGTGGGGGAAGATTGGGAGGAGATCAAAATCCTGTTTAATTGTATACAAGATTTTGACAACTTTGTATTATAAAATTCAAATTCCACTCAATTAACCAAACCTTTAAGTACTTCCTATTTGAAGGGTACTATACTAGGTCTTGGGAGAAACACAGTTCTCCTTCCTTTAAGTTTACATTTTAATGAGTCATTTAGCAATGACCGCCCTGGGAGCTTTTACCTCAGTCTCTTAGAACTCTGTGTGCACAATTATAAGATACGAAGGTGACTTGAGTTTCTCAAAGGCTACATTAGAAGAGTATAAGCTCTGTCAGTTTCCTATCAAGTTGGAAAAGCTGAATACAGGCCCACTGATGAACTGCCTGTCTACTGTTCAAGGATAAGCCCAGCAAAGTTCATTAGATTTTCAATAGGGTGATGAATTTTTTTAGCCACATCAACTCTGGAAGGAGGAAGGAAGGAAGAAAGAAAGGAAGGAAACACTTATTAAGTGCCTATTACATGGCAAACACTGAAAAGCAATTTACATTTATTATCTTATTTGATTGTCACAACCCTGTGAGGTTAGGTGCTTTTATGTACCCATACTACAGTTAAGGAAACTGAGGCAGAAGTTAAATGACTTATACAGGGCCACACAACTAGTATCTGAAGTAGTACTTGAACTCAGGTCTTCCTGATTCTAGACTTAGCACTCTATCCACTGTTACTATGTAGCTACCTCTATGCTTTCCCTATTTAACTCCACTTTTTGGAATCCCTTGTTACTGCAAATTTGTATTTACTTATCTGTGAATATGTTCTATTTCCTCAGTAGAATTTAAGGTTCTTGAGGGCAGGGACTGTTCCCTTTTTTGTCTTTCTATCCCCCATGCTTAGCATAGCCACTGGGACACAGGACACATTTAAGAGATACTTACTGAATTACATATTGAGCTGTACAACATGTAAAAGAGATAAGTAAAATATAAACTAATTTGAGGGAAACAAGAGCATATACAAATAGAGCTATCAGGCAAGGTTTCCCTCCAGAGGGGGGTACCAGATTAGAACCTTGAGGGAAGCTAAGGATTATAAGAGGAGATGGTAAAGTAGCGTGCAGCTAAGACATAGGAAGTAGACTTTAAAAAGTCAGAGACCAGAGTTATCACATTAAGTTTAGGAAATAGCAACTAGGCTATTCTAACTGGAATGAGTACAATAAAACAAGTAATACAAATAAATCTAGGATGCCAAGAATCAGATTAGAATATAAACTCATTTTTGAAATTTTATGAAGTATAGTAGATTATCAGCATTTCATGTACATTCCATATTCAATTAAAAAAAAAACATCGCATTAAGAAATCTGTGTAATTGTGGGGTTTTTTTTCAATGAAAAATCTTTTTTTTCACCCTTCCACCTTTTCTCCCATTCAGAAAGAAAGGAAAAAAAAAAACTCCTTCTAAGAAACATTCTTATTTAATTAAAATAAATTCTTGATTAGCCATGTGCAATCTCCATTTTGTATTAGTGGCTTTGCTTGGTTTCCACTTCACTGAACATCATGCCTCTCCCAGGATAAAATAATCACCTGAAATGGCATGACCATACAGACTGACTTGGCTTTTGATACTCAACTCCCTCATTTTCCTTTCTCTTCTGACTGGAGGATGGAACAATAAATCTCTCCCAAAGACATCCTTTATAGAGGGCTCAGAACTTTCCAGGTACCATTCCATTTTCCATCAGTGACTCTGCATGGTTTCTACTATATGGAATATCATCCCCCATCCTCCCCCACACACACACACACACACACGATCTCCTTGCTACTCTTCCTCCCCTTCTTTTTTCAGTTTCTGTTTGTATATTGCTGTCTTCCATTAAATTGCCAGCTTCTTGAGGGCAGGTACTCTTTCTTTTTAAAATGTGTATTCCCAGCATTTAGCACAGTGTCTGGCACACAGTAAGCACTTAATAGATGTTTACTGACTTGAATTGAATGTTCAAAAAATAAATGATTCATTCTTCAACTTGAGTCTATCAGCCCTTTATCAGGAAGGGAGTGCCATACTTCATTATTAGTTCTCTAAAATCATGGTTGGTCATTATGTGGATCAGAGTTCTTATGGCTTTCAAAGTTGTTTGATTTTACAATGGTGTTCAAATCTTTTTAACACCAGTATTCTTAATGTGACAAAGTCTGTCTATAAAACATGTAATACCATAATGTACAAAGAATGAAAGTTGTAGGTCAATTAAAAAATAAGAAAGGTACACCGTAGGAGAATACCACTAAAGTAACACTTCATGTTACTTAAAAAATGAGTAGGAAAAGCAGTATAAAAGGTATCAGGGAATTAATACATGAGCAGAAAAAAAGATATGGACAGATTGTATAGTAAAAGTAGGGTACTGACAGGTTCACAAGTTCCACTAATAACTATGCTATGTTAAGAGATCTAAAGAACACTACCCTCACCTCAACTTTGTAAGAAACCTCTGTTTTGGATAAATCCACGGACATAACTTTTACAGAATGAAAATGCATGAGTAGTTTGTAAATCTGAACATATGGACATAGTGTCCATGTCAGTGAAATCACAGGTACATTTAAGTATTAAAGTAGGCCTAGAATTTAATACAGTATTTGGCACATTGTTAGGTATTTCATAAAAATTTGTTGAACTGAATTCATTTAAAAGCAACCAAGTATTTAGAAGGGATAGGAACATTTACAACAGGACAGTAGACTCTAATGAAGCTTCAGTGGGGAGGTCTCTGACTTAAATCTTTTCCCTAGAGAGAAAAGAAATCTCAATGGGCTGATTCTGGGTTTTTGTTTAGTTTTGTTTCATTCATGAAAATGGAAAAAGAGGAAACAGAGATCTAACCCAGGACAAGAGCCTGCCTAGTACAGAGGCAATACATGGGGGAAAGAGACAGGAAGTATTGTGAGAAAAGATTAAGCAAAACATCATCAATACAAGCCAGACTGTCCTTTGCTGGAATAAACAGGCTTCACTGTGGTGTTGCTACAAAGGAGTCAACTGATCCTGAGACAGAGAGTGAGTTGGTCAAGGTCACTAATGCTAGTTAGTAGCAGAGATGGGACTAGAACTTGGGTCTCTGTATCCAAAGTCTCAGCAAAATGTTTTCTCTTACATTTTAAATTTAATGTTCTTTGATCTCATTTTCAGGGCAATTATTAAATTACCTATTTCTCTTAAGTTCATAATCCCAAAGTTGACCTAAAGGGAAAAACACATAATTTTTCAAACCCATTATAGCAATCAGATGTTAAATCTGATATTACAATTTGTTAGAAACATCTAAGCACAATTTCAGTAGTTCAGTTTAATTTTAAACAACTCATGCCTCAAAAAAGTAGGTACATATATATATATATATATATGCACTATTACCTGAATGAAAAAGCATTTATTAAACATTTACTATATGCCAAAAGATGTTAGGGATTAAGATGGATGCAAATTAAATAAGAGACTGTCCTTATCATCAAAGAGTTTACATTGTAATAGGGAAAGCCAATACATATGGGGGAGTGGTGACCAGGGAAGAATATTTTGGTCTCAGAGATGGTAAACAGAAACACAGGGCAGTTGACTGACAAACTCTTTCCAGAAGCAATGTTAACATTAATTTGGGTAAGTATGAACACAGGAAGCATGGCAGGAAGATGGCCAAGGCATGGTCAGAGGTTTGGGGCTGGTAAGAAAACAGTTGGTTGTAGCCAATCAGTACAGAACGGCCCCAATCAGGGAATTCGATGGTAAAAGTAGTAAAAGATTTAGGGCAGGAAGATGACTCCTGGGGTGAATCATGAGTCTGAAGCTAGGTTTTGGGTTTTTTTTTTTGTTGTTGTTGTTGCTTAAAGTCCGAAGCATATTTTGGTTGTCGCATAGCTGTATGAAAAGAATAGATGGTTATATGGTTATTTTAATTTAAGAAGGCACCATGAGGTGAATACAACCAACTAAATATATTTTTGTTATCACAAAACTTAGAAACACATAGTAATTTCCAAAGCATTGGATCGTTTTTGTTTTCCAACTTGTAAAAATAAATGTGATCTTGTGATCAACAAACTGTTCTTTTTGTTTCTAAAAATAAGTAGTGAGTTCCCAAGAAGACTTGAGGTAGAGGCTGGCTGACCATTCAGGAGGGTGGTAGAGAAAAGATCCATATGTTCATCAGGATTGGACTAGAAGACGTCTGAGGTTCCCCTAAACACTCAGTTTTATGATTTAATGACTTGAAATGCTTATACCAAAACAGTACAACTGAAAATGAACTTCCAAAGGCAAGAATTCAAAACAGTAAATCAAAAGACCTTTGTAATGACAAAAGAATAGCATAATAGGATGATAGTGGTTCTGGTTCTAGATTGCTATTCTTTTTCTTAAGGAAGGCTCTGCTATTTCTACCTGTGTAATCTTGATCAGGTCTTATCCCTTCTGTGGATCTCAATTTCCTCATAGGACAACAAGGGGGTTGGACTGTTTGACCCTGGAGGCACCTTCTTTTAAATCTATGATAAATGTTTAAGAACAAAATTTATGATCGTGTGAACTCTAAGGCTGAAATGAAAGACAAAATCTGACTGCCTTAATGCTTTTCCTACTATAGCTTGAGAATTATATCCAGGACAACATGAAGAAAGAAATGGTAGAGATGCAACAGAATGCTGTACAGAATCAGACTGCAGTAATGATTGAAATAGGAACAAATCTATTAAATCAAACAGCTGAGCAGACACGCAAACTAACAGATGTTGAAGCCCAAGTAAGTAAGGAAATTCTAACCACAAATGCCTCAGTCACTTAAAATATCATTGCTTGGATGATACTGCACAGCTTTATATTAATTCAAACTAGTTAAGACCAGACTAAAATCAGAAAAAAGTTTAAATGGATTCATATGTAAATTAGTAAACTATGATTACATGGCTATTTCATGACAATAAATGTATCTTTATTTTGCATAATTTGAATGATCATTTGTTTAAAATAGGTTATCCAAATAATATTCATTTTTATTTGTTTAATAAATATACAAATATAAATTGCACTCTAATATACTCTACACCATCATCATGTTTTCTGTATTACATGGTTGTGACTTAATAGTGTTTAAGAAAGAAGAGCTCTAACAGGAGTTTTTGAGATTTTCTATTTTGCCTTATTTAGTCTTCATTGGCCATAAACTTCAAATCTGACCTAAGTCCAGAAACTGGAAATTCTCTCCATCTTATCCAATTGCTGTGGCCAGTTTATTAATAGGAAGGCTAGAATGAATTTGACCAAAGATTTGCATCTTCGACATGATGCTGAAATAGTATACAAAATGAGCATGATAAAAAAATTTTGAAGGCTTTTTTAAAGAAGGAAAGTCAGCAAGTATCAGATAGTATACTTAAGGATGAAAAGGCAACCATTCATATCTAAGATAGGGAAAGATATTTTAGGCTTAAGTCTCTAAGAAAAAGCCTAAAGATCACTCCTGATGGTTCACATTGGATGAGCAACTATTAGGATTGTGAAGAAAATCACTGTTCACTAATCTACTTGAATTCTTTGAGACCCTAAACAATCATTAGATTCAGTGGAATTTCATGAATTAAATGCTGGAAAAGTCACTGGAAATACAGCATAGCTTAGTTGGTAAAGGGTCAGCCTTGGAATCAGGAGAAGTTTAAGTTCTCTTATCTCTGACACATACTGGACAATTCACCTCACCTTTCAGAGCCCTAGACAACTAAGACTGTAAACTGCAGAGTAAGGTTGTCTTAATTGGTAAAGAGAATTTTTCCCATCTAGAGTTCTCTTTACCAAGAAATTATAGGTATTATTTTTTAAATCATTGATAAGGATGCTATACCAAGGTTTTTTGAAATCTTAGTTTACTACATACATGAGAAATTTCTTGATGCCCTGGGAAAGACTACCCAACACCATCCTGTCTTTATTCTAGATTTACATATGTTGTGTACAAATTACATGTCACCTCCCCCTTCACCCCCCCCCCATCCATACAAAAATGCAAGCTACTTGAAGGATGGACAGCTTCAATCTTTGTGTTCCCAGCATTTAGCACAATGCCCAACACATGGGTGGTGCCTAATAAATGCTGATTGAATAATTGATACTATGGCATCTACAGAAAACATTTTGTTAAGAGTCAGAAAATTGGTTGAAAGACAAAAAAAGAGGGGGGTATTTTGGGGAGAAGAAGGACCAATAAAGAAGTCTCAGAAACTTGTGCCAGGTTTAGTTTTATTTTGAGAAGTTTTACAAATGCTTTAAGAAAGGAAATGCACAATGAAATCTCCAAATTCATAGATATTACTAAATTATCTTGAGATCACAGACCATTGTTTCACAGATTTAGAACTGGAAAGAATTCTGGAGGCCATCTGCCCTAAACTACTCATTTTTAGCAATAAAGACCTGAGGCCCAGTGAGATTCAACATTTGCTCAAGGTCACACAGGAAGTAAGAGGGATTCACACTTATGTCCTCTTCCTCCAAATTAAAATCTGTCCACTGTACTATGCTTTTGGTTAAGAAAAGTCGAATTGCTGGCACATAGAAATGGCAAAACTATTTTTATGTGGTTAAGCTTAAGGTAATATGTTTAAAGACAATTCATCAAAATAATGTAACAGCATGAATTACCTCTTCACCAGAGATGGGAAGAGAGAGGGACCCATGAGGTAGAGGGGAAAGGAAAGGAATAAGAATTTATATAGCACCTACTATGTGCCAAGTACTACCCTAGGTACTTTAGAAAAAATATCTCATTTGATTCTCATAACAACCCTGTGGCATAGATGCTGTTATTATTCCCCATTTTACAGATGACAAAACTGAGGCAAAGATAGGTTAAGTGACTTGCCAAGAGTCATATAGCTGGTTAAGTGTATGAGGCTAAATTTGAATTCAGATATTTCTGACTCTAGGCCCAGCATTTTGCCTGCTGCAACACGTAGATGCCTAGTTAAACACAAAGCAGTATGAGAGTGAGAACACTAATAGCTGAGGAGGTCAGGAAAGGTTGTGTATTATATACTTAAATAATGAGCAAAAATTATTCATTATGAAAATTCTTGAATAGCTGACATTTGTAAAGAAATATTAATAGAAATTGTTTAGATATCATTGATGTGAATTTTTTATGCATTATTCAGATATGGCAAAGTGAATAAATCCCAATTACAATTTCTTGATCTTGTACCAAAACAGGCACGTTTTATAAAATTTGAAACTCTTAAGAAAATGATGTGATTTCCTATTTCCCTTTAAAAATCTACAAGGTAAAATGTTTAGGCCCAAATTAGAAGTAGACTAAATCTACATTCCAGGTGTCAATAACAAAAGAAAAACCATTGTGTTCGAAAGGCTTTATTCATTCACAATAAGGCTTTTATGGTATCAACTCGATTCCTTTTTGCTTTGAAGTACAAGACCATCCCTGAAACCAACATTGTCTCTCTGTGACTAGGCTAAGGGTTTAGCTAACAACATAAAGGTATAAACCAAACAATTGCTCTTTCAAGGACGGATTCTTTGGCAACAATTCTGAATTACACTTAAGTGTGAAATCATGTCCTGAATGACCATTAACTGGGAGGATGTGAGTAACCAATTCTTCCTGCCAACAGCAGCCAAATACTGATGAATTAAAAAGTCTGCAGAGATATTTGAATACAATGAGAAAAGTGATATTGTCTAGAGAATATACATCTGAACTTCCCACAAAGCAGAAAAAAAATCTACTTTATATAGCAATTTTATTGTTTCCTAATTGTTGGGGGTTTTATTATTATTTTTTAATTAAAAAAAAGAAGTTGGCTAAAGAAACACAAATGAGGAAATACTTTAAATGAAATGCTGACTACATGTTGCATATTATATATTTTGCAATGAATGAAACTCTCATCCCTTTAAATTAAGTTTCATTTTTAAAAAGAAGCATTGACTATCTCATTCAAATGTAAACTTTTCCTACATTCTGAATATATCCATTTACACTGGACATATTTATTAAGATATTTTTGCTTTTTTCTACAGTAAAATAAAAACCATAAATATAACAGCATAAAATTTGGAAATATTTTGCCATTCTAATAACAACAATAATAATAACTAGCATTTATATAGCACTTTAAGATTTGCGATTTGCTTTATAAATATAATCCAATTTTATCCTCACAATAACGCAGTGAGATAGATACTATTATTATCTCCATCTTACAAATGAAGAAACTGTGGTTAATAGAGGTTAAACAGGGATAATTTCAGCACCTACTTTGTAAGGTTGCACATATAGGTGCTATATAAATGTTTAGTCCTTTTACTTTCCCTTCCATAAAATGACTTGCCCAAGGTAACATAAAAAGTGTTTGAGACTGGATTTGAACTTAGTCTTTCTGACTACAGGTCTATCACCTATCTGCCATAACATCATGAGTAAAACAGAACTAATAAAACATTTATTTAAACAATGAAGAGATACTATTATTATTTAATATGCTCTACTGAAAGCAAGACTACATTAAATCATTACAATGATTCAGTACTGGAATAATTAAAAAATAAACAATATTTTATATAGAAAACTATGGATAAATATATATTCTTTCAAGTAACATTTTCTCATTTCTAGGGAAAAAATTAAAAAGAGGGCAGTTGGTTATTTAGAATTTTCAAGAGAATTCAGAATTTTATTTTTGTTTATGTAGGTACTGAATCAGACAACCCGACTTGAACTTCAGCTTTTGGAACATTCCCTTTCCACAAATAAACTGGAGAAACAGATCTTAGATCAGACCAGTGAAATAACCAAACTTCAAGACAAAAACAGGTAATGAAATAAATTGTGGGTTTTTAAAACAATATTTTAGAATTCAAAGTTCAATTCAATTGGACTCACAATTTAATGAGGGCCTACTATGGTAATGGTTTGAGCTAGGCATTGGGAAATAGAGGGAGGAAAAAAAGAGAGAGAGAGAGAGAGATTTGACACATCCTCGTCAGAAATTTAATTGGGGACATGGGTGGGAAGAGTGGAGCTCAAAATAACTATGATACATAATACAAATAGGATAGGATAGGACAGACAGGATAGCTAAGACGCAAATACAATACATGGCAGCTAGTTTAGATAGAATACTGGGTCTGAAGATTGGAAATCCTGAATTCAAATGTGGGCTCAGATACTTCTTAGTTGTATGATTCTGGATAAGTCACTTAACATTTTTTTTTTGCCTCATTTTCCTCATCTTAAAATGGTGATAATGATAGAACCTACCTGTTGTGAGGATCAAATGAAATATCTGTAAAGTACTTAGTATAATGCCAGGAACACAAAAGTTGCTACATTAATGCTAGATGTTATTATCATTATTATTTTAATACAGAAGAAAAGTTATTAAGTAGAAAGGAGGGTCCAAAAAGGAACGAGTAATAGGATCACTTTTACCTGGAAAATCTAGGAAGGACTTTATTTAGGAAGTAACACATGAGTTGAGTTTGGATCAACCTATCGAATGAAAATTTTATGTATTTGTGTGGGTTCCTTATAAGCATGGGAAGGGGATAGTACAAGTTAAAGCAAAGAGGTGAGAGCAGGAAAGAATGGGGGAAAATAATCCAGCTTCTCTGAAATGTAGAATAAGTTAAAAGACTATTAGATAAGGATGAGTAGGTGAAGCCAGTTTGTGAAGAGCCTTGAGTATCAGAATCAGAAGGTCATAACTCAATAAGCAGTTGGATAGCAATGGGGAAGACAAACTGAAGAAGGAATGTAGTAGAAGCAAGAAGTACAATTAGGAGTGAAGTCAAAGATATTGACTTGAACTGTGGTTTTTATAACCAGGGCAAAAAAGAAAAGACAACTGTGAGAATTGGCATGAGGTATAATCAAAAGAACTTCAAAAGTTATTCATTTCAATTAAAATAAAAACAAACAGCATTTATCAGGGGAAGGGAAGAAGGAGGAATATATATGTATATACACATACACACACATATATGTATAGTCTATCCTGTGCTGGGCACTGCACTGTACTTTTTACAAATATTTTAATCCTCACAATCCTGAGAGATAGATGCTATAATTATACTCATTGTACAGTTGAGGAAACTAAGCCAAAGAGAGGTGAAGTGATTTGCTCAGGGTCACACAGCTAGTGTCTGAAGTCATATCTGAACTCAGGGGTTCCTGGTTCCAGGCCAGCACTCTACCCAAGTATTACTAGCTGCCTTAGAGCACAAGTGAGGAATCCAAAATATACACCAGTAAGCAAATACAAAGTAGATCCAAAGAAATTTCAAAAGGGAGAGAGGACAAAGAACTAGATGAGTGGGTAGGGATCAGGTATGATGTAGGTTGTGGCACATGAGAAGCACTCTGAAGGAAGCTAGGGATTCTAATAGGCAGAGACGAAGAAGAAGTATATCCCGGATACTGGACACTACTTGTGCAAGGCCAGAAGTGAGAGATGGTACACTGTGTACCAGGAACAGCTGGAAGGTAAGTTCATGTGGAATGCAGAATGGAAAATATGTAAATGAATCAACACACATTTATTAAATGCATACTTCTTACCAAGCATTGTGCTAGGAACCAACGATACAAAACTGAAATTGTCTCTGCCCTACACCGATGGGTGCAATGATGAGACAATGCTGACTGGATTTACAACAGATTTAAATTATATAATTTCAGACATAACCTCATTGCTGTATTATGATATTTTCTTCCCTGGCTGACCATCACATTCCCCACAATCAACATTCTAAAGCTTCTCTTTTCTTCAGAAGGCTCTTACCAAACCGTCTGTTCCTTTCCCCATCCCCAGCAGATAATCTCACCCAATTTTCTGAAAGAGGACATCTAACATGGACTCCTGCTTCCTATCTTCCCCATTAAAAAAACATGAGGCAGCATGGTGCAATAGGAGTAGTACTTGTTCTAGCATCAGAGAAATTTGGTTCAAATACTGCCAGTGACTTGCCCAAAGGCTAGAGTTGTGACCCACAGTTTAAGAAGTGCTAAAGGGGCATGAGTAGAAAAAAGTTTAAGAAGTCCTGCACTAGAAGACTTCTGAGGCTTCTTCCAACTCTAGATCTATAATTCTACCAACCTTAGAATCCCTCTTAAGGCAGCTTGATAGCACAGTGGATAAGGCTGTGCCTGGAGTCAGGAAGACATGAGTTCAAATTCAGACTCAGATACTTAGTAGCTATGTGACCCTGGGCAAGTCACTTAATCTCTGTTGGCCTTAGTTTCCTCAACTGTAAAAAGGGGAATAACAACAGCACCTGCCTTGCAGGACTGATGTGAGGATCAAATGAGATAATACCTGTAAAGTGTTTAGTACAGTGCCTGGCACAATAGGTGTTATGTAAATGCTCATTCCCTTCCCTTCCCCAAATCAAGTCCTCTTTACTTGAATGCTTTATTCTCTCTTGTCTATTCTTAAAATGTTCCCTTATCATCAACCATAACATTCATCAATCCTAACATCTTTCATCCTCCATAACATCTTTACCTCTTCTTATCTACTGGCTCTTTCCCCATGGGTTTTCATGATGGAAACAAACCAAAACTCCTCCAAAAACTCCTTCACTTGAGACTGCTGTCTCTTAAAGCTATCATCCTATCTCTCATATTAGAGTCAAACTCCGAGAAAAAAGCCTTCTACATTCATTATGTCCATTTCCTCGAGTCCAGCT
>NW_027187309.1:9771555-9786555 GCF_028583685.1 Petaurus breviceps papuanus | reverse complement strand
GTGCTCTATTCACTGCACCACCTAGCCGCCCCTGATGCAAAAAGTTTAAATAAAATATTAGCAAAAAGTCTACAGCAGGGGCGGCCAGGTAGCACAGTGAGTAAGAGCACCGGCTCCAGTGTTGAGAAGACCTGGAGATCGAATCCCGGGCTCAGACACTCAGCACCACACCCAGAAATAACTGGCCGTGTAACCTTGAGCAAGTTACTTAACCCCAATTGCTTAAAAAAAAAAAAGTCTACAGCAACTTATCACAAGGATAATACACTTTGATCAGGTAGGATTTGTTCCAGGAATGCAAGGACAGTTCAATATTAGGAAAACCATCAGCATAATTGATTATATCAACAATAAAACTAGCAGAAACCATGTTATCTTAATAGATGCATAAAAGGTTTTTGACAAAATACAACATCCATTCCTATTAAAAATATTAGAAAGTATAGGAATAAATGGAGTTTTCCTTAAAATGATAGGTAGCATCTATTTAAAGCCATCAGCAGGTATGATCTCTAATGGAGATAAACTAGAAGCATTTCAAATAACATCAGGGGTGAAAAAAGGATGTCCACTATCACCCCTCTTATTCAATCTGGTCCTAGATATGTTAGCTGTAGCAATTAGAGAAGAAAAAGAAATCAAAGGAATCAAATTAGGCAAAGAAGAGACTAAGCTATCACTCTTTGTAGATGACATGATGATATACTTAGAGAATCCTATAGAATCCAGTAAAAAAACTACTTGAGATAAATAAATTTGTCAAAGTTGCAGGATATAAAATAAACCCACATAAATCCTTGGCATCCCTATATATCTTTAATGAAATCCAATAGAAAGAGAAATCCCATTTAAAGTTAATATAAACATTATAAAATATTTGGGAATCCACCTGCCAAAACAAACCCAGGACCTATATGAAGACAACTACAAAACACTTTTCACACAAATAAAGTCATATCTAACTAATTGGAAAAACATCAATTGCTCCTCGCTAGGTTGAGCTAATATAATAAAAATGACAATTTTACCTAAATTAAATTACATATTTAGTGCCATACCAATCAATCTACCAAAAAAAATTACTTTATAGAGCTAGAAAAAATAGTAACAAAATTCATTTGGAAGAACAAAAAGTCCAGAATATCAAGGGAATTAATGAAAAGAAATGCTTGGGAAGGTGGCCTAGCCATATCAGATTTCAATCTGTATTATAAAGCAGCAGTCATCAAAACTACTTAGTACTGGCTGAGGAATAGAGAAATGGATCAATGGAATAGATCGGGTATAGGAGACTCAGCAGTCAATGATTATAGTAATCTACTGTTTGATAAACCCAAAGACCCCAGTTTTCGGGATAAGAACTCTTTGACAAAAACTGCTGGGAAAACTGGAACATAGTATGGCAGAAACTGGGTATAGATCATTATCTAACACTGTATGCCAAAATCAAGTCTAAATGGGTGCACAATCTAGGTATAAAGACTGATACTGTAAGCAATCTGGGAGAGCAAGGAAGAGTTTACCTGTCAGATTTACGGAGAAGGGAAGACTTTATGACCAAACAAGAGTTAGTGAGCATTATAAAATGCAAAACAGATAATTTTGATTACATTAAATTGAAAAGTTTCTGTACAAACAAAGCCAATGTAACCAAGATTAAGAGGGAAGTTGGAAATTGGGAAAGAATTTTTACAAACAGTGTCTCTGACAAAGGCCTCATTTCTAAAATATACAGAGAACTGAGTCAAATCTATAAGAATACAAGTCATTCCCCAATTGATCAATGATCAAAGGATATGAATTGGCAGTTTTCAGAGGTAGAAATTAAAGATATCTATAAGCATATGAAAAAATGCTCTAAATCACTATTGATCAGAGAAACACAAATCAAAACAACTCTGAGGTACCACATCTCACCAGTCAGATTGGGTAAGATGACAAAACAGGAAAATGACAAATGCTGGAGATGATGTGGAAAAATTGGAACACTAATGAATTGGGGGTGGAGTTGTGAACTGATTCAACCATTCTGGAGAGTAATCTGGAACTATGCCCAAAGGGCTATAAATAATTGAATACCCTTTGATCCAGCAATACCACTTCTAGGGTTGTATCCCAAGGAGATCATAGAAGTGGGAGGAATATCCGTATGCACAAAAATATTTATTGCAGCTCTTTTTGTGGTGGCAAAGTATTGGAAATTAAGGGGTTGCCCATTAATTGGGGAATGGCTGAACAAGTTGAGGTATACAAATGTAATGGAATACTATTGTGCTATAAGAAATGAGCAGACGGACTTCATATTTACTTGGAGAGGCTTATATGAACTGCTGCTGAGTGAGAAGAGCAGAACCAGGAGAAGTTTGTACAGAATTACAGACACAACGTACGTGTGACGACCAACTTTGATAGACTGGACTCTTTTCAGCAAAGCAAGGTTATAAGACAACGCCAAAAGATTCATGATGGAAGGAGATGTCTACATTCAGAGAAAGAACTAGAAAGAACTGGAAAGAACAGAGTTTGAATGTAGACTGAAGCAAACTACCTACTCTTTCTTTTTTTTTGTTTAGTTTTGTTTCCTCTTTCCCACCATTCATTCCATCGGTTACGATCCTTCTTTACAACCTGACTAATGTCTAATGTGAAAATATTTGCAGATCCTATACTTGATTGCATGCCACCATGGTATTGGGGGGAAAGGACGAGGAAGGTGAAAATTTGAAACTCAAGGAATTGTGGAACTGAATCTTGTAAACTAAAAGTAAACAAACAAATTAATAAAGACAAAAAAAATCAACAGCCAAAAAAAAGATTAAAAAGTAGCAATATGTTGTTTTTTTTCTGTCACTGAAGTGAACGATTTTCATTTCAAGTAGGAACATAAAAATACGAAGAGGCTGTCAATACATGATGGGGACTTAAGAGTACCTAATTGTTAGAAGAAATAATTTACCTTACCAAACGCCTCTTAACTGCTGTCATTTAATTTTTTTTTTCTACAGCCAAGAACTCCTTTGTGGCTAAAGAAGAGCAAATCATCTTTAGAGACTGTGCTGAGGCCTTCCGAGCAGGCCTTACCACTAATGGCATCTACACACTAACTTTTCCTAATTCTACTGATGAGGTGAAGGTAAGCTTTCCTCATCTTCATTTTAACTCCCCTAGTTTTAAATAGGCATTTTAGAATATGATAGCTTAACATAACCTTTAACTTTCTCTAATTTCAAATTCCACCTGACTGCCATGTTGTACAAATCTCACTTCATCAGTTTCAGTAATTAATTGCCACTGTGTGCTGGATCTATTATACAAAATAATGATGTTTTAAAAAGTAAGATTTATTTATTACTTTTATTTCTACATTCCATTCATTTCTACAAATAATCCTACCAAATGTATACTTTTGGCAAAACACTAGGCCAAATACTACGTTCTTACAAAGATTAAACAATATACAATTTGTGCCCTCATAACCTCACAATCTAGCAAAGGGACACCACCATACCATACAAATAACCATAATACAAAAGGATATGAATTAAATGTATAAGAGAGGTACAAAAGCTGTCCTGGGAGGGGAAGGATCATGACTGGGAATATCTCAAAAAACTTCCCGGAGGATGTGGTATTTGAGCTTGGCATTAGAGGATAAAGAATACCTCAATACGTGAAGATGGAGATGGTGGTAGAGGCTGGCAAATGAGTACATATGTTATTTATCAGGGAACACTGTGCCAAATCTTTGAAGCAGATATTTTAAGTCTGATGTTATTATCTTTTTGGAAACTTTTTAAAGTTGAATTCCTTTACTTGTTCTAGAATTTAATTTTGCCTTTTTTTCCCCGTATCTCCCAGACTTTAATGGGTCTCTCTTATCTATAAATTATAGCATCAATCTATCCATCAAAAAAAGTATTAAATGCTCACTGTGTGCCAGGTACTGTGCTGAGCAATGGGAGTTCAAAGAAGGGTAAATAATAATCCTTGTCCTCAAGGAGCTCACGTTTTAACAATAGAAGATTAGGACTGGGGTCATAGGTAGAGGGAACTCTAGTATGAAGAAACCCATAGGAATATATTCACTTTAGTTCTATTACTTATTTCTCCCTTGAATCTAAGAACTTAAAAGTTGGAAAGAACATATATTTCCATTTTTACTTCTGAACAGAATTGAATTTTAGAGTGCATGGATCAGAACACATTTTTAAAGCTAATTTATGCCAGTGTGGACAAATTAAAAAAAGATTTACTTGAAAATTATGTTACCTTGGCTTGTGCACTATTCATTTTAAGAAGCCATGATCAAGGTTTGTTTTTTTTTTCCTCAACTAATATTTCAACCTCCAACCCCTTTTCTATTAAGTATTTTTTCATGAGATACCAACTGAGGTGCTGATAAAGTTCAAAGCCTGAAGAAATACTGCTGAGAGCTTTCATAATTTCTATTAGGATAGAGTACCCTGTGCAAAAGGTATAGTGCACAATTAGTTACCTTTTGCTTTACATGGGACCATATTTGCAAATAGTGAACACACACTTAGATATCTAATATTTACGTAACACTTCAATTTTTATATAATCATATTATACCTTATCAGACACATAGAGACCAAATTAAAAGAGTCCCATGGAATGGGCTTTTGCTCCTTGCTTTTGTTTGAGACCCTGAGGGCCGTCAATAGCAAGCTCTGCAGAAGCATTCTTCCCCAACACCAGGAGAGTCACCAATCACTATTGGGCTAAACTTTTGCCTTTTTTGATGATGATTCTCATCAAAGAACAAATGGACCAGACAAGAGAATAAACCGATCACTGAAAAATGTGCTCACTCTTTCAGCCTCCATATGAAAAATCAGAGGGAAAAAAAGCCCTTCATTATTATGGAAAAATACTTTTTGGCAATAATCTTGTGCTACCCTCAAGTACTACTGTCTTATTTAGGCATAATACAATTGGGCATTGATAGTACTTGGATTGCAAGAGATGTTTGTAGTTAATGTGTGTAAAATTCCATAGGTAATAAATGTGTACATATGTAGTTTCAGTGAGAGTTTAGATAGGCAGGAATGAGAGATATTTTAAAGTACAAGTTGTTGGGATAGGAACATGGGACAGTGTTAACATAAAGTTATGTGGGTGGAGAGTAAATTTAAGTCATATATATGGTATAGTGGAAAGAACACTGGATTTAGAGTCAAAAGACCTAAGTTAAAGCCGCACTATGATATTTAGTACATATGTGACTTTGGGCAAGTCATTTAACCTTTATAACCAAGTTGTAGAATAATCATAAATCTAAATTTCAGGCTATGTATTTCATTCAGTCTCTGAATGACAGCTTCTAATGAAGTACAAATATTTATAAGAGGATAACTTTATTAGAGCAGTAAAAGTTTTTCCATTTGTCAAAATAAAGGAATTAGACTAGATGATTGCTACAACTCCTTCCACTTCTAAATCTTCTGATTTTAAGGAACATTTTTACTTTCATTTGCAATATTCATACATGTTTCAGCACAAAGGGGAATCCTACAATCATGTACATCCCATACATGGCTGTTCATTTCGGTTGATCATGATCATTCTCAGAAATATGGTGCTCCCAGTTACTAGGATGATTAAATTCATGTCTGTTTTTGTTTCTCAATTAATTGTTTACATATGATGCATAAAACTTAACACAATCATTAATTGCTAAAAGAAAATCCAAGTTTTACTTCTACTATTAGCAGGGATACCAGATCCTTGAACCATACAATAGAATGTTAATCAAATGCATTAAGTGCCCTCAGATTTGTTGTAATCCAAGAAGCTAATGCCTTTATTGGCACTATGTGAGGCCTCCTGCATTTCTGATCCAGATAGAATCTACTGAAATGTTTCCACTTAATGCATCTATTCCTTCTGGCTATGCAAACTATTTTATTTGAAATTTTTTTTCCTGTGAAACTTACATAAGCCAGTTAACTCTAAACCTCATAATCTACTTTTTGTAAATCCCTCTTTAAAAAAAAAAACAAACATGCCCCAGAGTCGGGATGACCTGGGATCTAATCCGGGATGACCTAGGATCTAATCCGGGCTCTGATACTTAGCACCACACCCAGAAATAACTGGTCGTGTAACCCTGAGCAAGTTACTTAACCCCAATTGCTTTAAAAAAAAAACATGTCATAACAGTCACAAAACATAATTTCTACCATTCTATTATCAATGGAGTTAAAAACAATAGATACAGTTCCAAATTACTTATGTACTGACATTAGAATGCCATTCAATGTGAGGAAAGCAAACCTCACATAAAGTCCTTGAACAATAAGCAGGTCCCTTTTCATTTTGCCTTTTATAGATTTTTAGCACTTACCTAATATAGAAATACTGCAATGTTATAAAAAATTACTCTGAGTGCAAAGCTCTGACAGTTATAAGGTACTGGAGAACTCAGTGCAACATACCTTGATGGTCCATCAGAACAAGGACTGTCATAAGTCAAAAAGCAGGCCAATTAGATAAATTTTTATTCAAAGATGGGCATGGTCATATTTTTCTTCAATATAGACTATCAACTTTGTCGGTTCTGACATTTCAACAAATCCAACAGTAAGCCTGATAATAGCTTTTGATAGCACTTGAAGATATACAAAGCACTTCACATATATTATTTCATTTGAAATACCCACTATGCACAATGTCTGAAGTAATAGGCCAGATAAGCAGCAGCATAGTGTAAGGAAAAGAACAGTCACTGAGGCTCTAGACTCGGATCTATCACATATGGGTGCATACACTTGAGTCACTTCCCCTTTCTGAGACTTTTTCCTCATTTGCAAAATGAGGATTGGCCTAGATAGACAGTGTGAGATAGAGAGAGAATTTCTTAATTGTTTATTATGTGTCAAGACATGTAAAGTGCTGGACATATAAATACAAGCAAACAAAAGTCTCTGCCATCAAGGAGCTTACAATCTAATGGAGAAAGATAACACATAGGAGAGGAGCTGGAAAGTAGAGAATACAACATGGTGGCATGGGGTGGAGAGAATCGAAGTCTGATTCTGGAAAGATAAGGTGAAAACTTGACAATCAAAGACCAGAGACTCAGGGGTAGAACCCATAGTTGTGGTGAGTAGAAATGAGGATGATAGCTGAAGTGAATGACTCTTAGGTCACTTACAACTCCTCTCTTCATAATTTCCTTGTCACTATCAGCTAGAATAACATCTTGTTATCATCTTTGATTCCTCATTCTTGCTTCACCCATGTATGCAATCCCTTGCTAAGTCTTATCATTTCTACCATCACAGCACTTATTCTATATGCCCCTTTCTCTCTTTTCACATAGATACCACTTGGTCAGGCCTTCATCTTCTCTCACCTGGACTAATACCGTGTTTCCCCGATAATAAGACACTGTCTTATTAATTTTTTTGGAAAGAAAAACACCAGAGGGCTTATTTTCAGGGGAGGGCTTATGTTGTCCTGCCTCAGCTCTCCTCCACGGCACTGCTCTCAATGGCGCCAGCAAGCAAATCACTGGGGAAGAACAGGATGACGCGCTCACTGCTGCAGCTCTGATTGGATGCAGCTCGGAGCGCGGCGTGCGTTTCACCCGGGGAGGGGGACGGTACATACAGAGGGTACCATAATGTAGCGTGTAGCGCAGGGGATCACCTTCACTACAGTAGCAATCTCAATAGGGCTTATTTTCGGGGGAGGGCTTATTTTAGAGGAATCTTACACAGTAAGGGGAGGGCTTATTTTCGGGATAGGTCTTATTATCGGGGAAACACGGTGTATATAGCCTCTTGATTGATCTTAGTGCCTCAAGTCTCTACTTACTTTAATATCTTTTTCAACCAGTTGCCAAAATGATCTTCCTGAAGCATAAGTCTTACCAGGGGATCTCCTGTTCAATAAACTCCAAAGCTTCTCTATTACCTCAAGAATCAAATAACTCCTGTTTGGCTCCTCTGCTCCATATACTCTATGATCCAGCTATATGGTCAGTTGGTCAAATATTTATTAAGCATATTCTATATGTCAGGCACTGTACTTAGCTCAGTGGATACATAGAAAGGCAAAAGATAATTCATGCTTTCAGGATCTCACAGAGATATATCAGATAAACTGAAGACAATCAAGAGAGAAAGCACTAGAATAAAGGGGCATCAGAAAAGGTTTCTTATAGAAGATGGGATTTTTACCTAGGACTTGAAGAAAACTAAGGAACGCAGGAGGTGGAGATGAGGAAGGAGAGTATTTCAGAAATGGAGAAGAGCCAATAAAAATACCCTGAATTTGAAGATTGTGTGTCTTACAGCAAAGAAGCCAATGTCCTTGGATCAGGATACATGAGGAAGGGACCAGGTTGTGAAGGGCTTTGAACACTAAATAGAAGACTTCATATTGGATCCTGGAGGTGATTGATAGGGAATCACTGAAGTTTTTTGAGTGGGGGTGATGGTGATGTTATCAGAGCTGCACATTAGAAAGATTAATTTGACAGCTGAATGGAGAATAAATTGTAATGGGATGAGACTTGAAGCAGGGAGATCAACAAGAAGGCTATAGCAATAGTCTAGGCATGAGGTGCTCAGGGAGAACACCAGAGTGGTAGCAGTATCAAGGAGAGAAGAGAAGGGAATGTATACAAAAGATGTAAAGAAGATAAAATTGACAGAATTTGGTAACAGATTGGATATGGAGGGTAATCTACTTGTTATTCTTCACAGGAGACTCTCTATCTCCCTTCTCTGGGTCTTTTCACTATCTACCCTTCATGCCCAGAATGCTCTCCCTTTTCATTTTTGCCTCTTAGTTTCTTTCAAAACTCAATTCAAGTCACACTTCTTGGTCCTTACAACTGCTCTTGCCTTCCCAGCCATCTATTCTGTTTGCAGCTAGGTGGCACAGTAGATAGAGTGGCAGGCCTGGAGTCAGAAAGATTCATCTTCCTGAGTTCAAATGTGGCATCAGATACTAGTTGTGTGACTCTCATCAAGTCACTTAACCCTGCTTACCTCGGTTTCTTCATCTTTAAAATAAGCTAGAGAAGGGAATGGCAAACCACTCTAGTATCTTTGCCAAGAAAACCCCAAATAGGGTCACTAAGAGTTGGATATAACTGAAATGAATGAACATCAACTCTGTTGGCACTTCATATATACTTAGTTACATACAGTTTTATGTATGTCCTCTCCCTCCATTAAAAATGTGAATTTCTTGAGGGCAGAGACTTTTTACCATTCTTTGTTTCCCTAGGTTTTAGTTTAGCACAGTACTAAGCATATAGCAGGTACTCAATAAATGCTTGCTGACTGACTTTAAGACAATCATAAGAAGAATATTGTACTTGACTCCAAAAAGCTAATTATTATCTCATAGGGTAAAGAGTATGTGCAAATAATTATTATGAAGCATATATATTAATTAGAGGTAAATCAGTCAGTGATACAGCTTTGAACCTGAGTAACTTAGAATTGATAAGGATTCTTTTGTTTAACTTCATTCTTTATGCCAAAATGATTTTCACTGAATAAAGGATAGAATATGTACAATTCCAATCTCAAGCCACTAAAAATGTAAACCAAAAAGAGAGTACTTGTAAATGCTTCTGAATTCTAACTTTAATGTGCACTCCTTTGTATACTTTTGTAAAATTATATTACATTCTGGAAATCTTTTTGTTTTGTGATAATGTCCTTATTGAAAATCTTATTCTCAGAACTTTGTAATTTCATAATAAAATTTCAAGTTGAAACAGTATGAATGTTTATTCCATAAAAGAATTTCTTTTTGTGCTAAGAATAAGTCTGCAACGCACTGCAATATTTTAAAAGTAGGAATGAGAGTAAGACAAGAAGAAAAGAGTACTGTTAGTTCCTCACTGGCAACAAAGCACCCAGAATCCTGAATCGAGGGTCTGTGGGATAGAGGTTACAAAGGAATATACCAGTGGACTTGAGAAACTTCCTGATCCTACTCATTCCCCTGAACTAGGGATAATGAGTTACATTCCACAATGTTGAATTCTGAAGGATTACAGAGTTCAAGGTTTCAGAGCAGGACAATAAATTCCTGGACAGAACTTTGGTCTGAAGTGGAGGCAAATCCTTTTCCATATAAGCTACAGAGATCAGCAGAGGTTATGCATTGTACTTTTATGTCCAGAGTCTCCACTATGTGGAGAAAAAATTAGACACTTCTCTAGACACTTTGAAGATTGGCACAGAAGGCAGGTGGAATAGGATATCTGAAGGTCCAAGTATACTGTAATGTTTTCTACAACTTTCATAGTCATCAAGACCTTATTCTCCTTGTTCCCTAGAACAGCTCAGCACAAATTTTTACTTTGCCAAAAGTACTTAAAATTCCTTCCCCCCTCACTTTAAAAAAAATTATTAATAAGGCAGATAGGTGGTAGAACACCAGTCCTAGAGTCAGGAGGACCTGAGTTCAAATCTGACCTCAGACATTTACTATCTGTGTGATCTTGGACAAGTCACTTAACTCCTATTGCCTCAAAAATAAAGTATTAATAAAAGAGAGGGGACTATATAGGTCTTTAAATCTGTAGTATTGCATAAAATAAGTTTACACTTCCTTTTGCAGGCATACTGTGACATGGAAACAAATGGAGGTGGATGGACAGTTATTCAGAGGCGAGAAGATGGCAGCACTGATTTTCAACGAACTTGGAAAGAATATAAAATGGTATGTACAATGAGGGTTCAGTTTATCTTACATTATTTTTCTTAACAAAAACTATTTTTCAAGATCTACATATCTTAGGGAAGATAACTTCTCCTAAATTATCAAACATTTCTTGCCCTTTTGTAAAAAAAAAAAGGCTGAATTCATCCTACAATTTTCTGATTAAATATTTCTGAATCAAAGAAGGCTAATATAATGAAAACATGTAGCTAAGTAGAGACTAGTACATGGAATGTTTATTTTAAATGGAATATTCATCACTTTTTAAAAAATTTAACTATTTTATGAGCTTTTACATCTGTAATTTTCCTGGAGTTACTTATTTTGATATTTCTTCAGGCAATTTCTCCCCTCAAGTTCTTTTTTTTTAAGCAATTGGGGTTAAGTAACTTGCTCAAGGTTACACAGACAGGTGTTTCTGAGTGGGTGCTGAGTGTCTGAGCCCGGGATTCGATCTCCAGGTCATCCTGACACTGGAGCCGGTGCTCTTACTCACTGTGCTACCTGGCTGCCCCTCCCCCCAAGTTCTAATCATCCCAGTACTACTAGTTCTTCTATAATGTTTCTGGTTCCTTAAACTTGTCTCTGGTGAAATCTATTTCCTTAGTGTTATAGGTCCTGAAGCTATATGGAGGAAACTATTTCTATTGAAAGAATGAATCGGTGATTACAACTTAAATTGATGGACTGTTAATTGCAAAATAGTGCAAGAAAACAAATTAAGTAATTTAAAGATATGACTTAAATTATAGGGATTTGGTGATCCTGCTGGAGAATATTGGCTAGGAAATGAGCTTGTTTCCCAACTGACTAATCAACAACGCTATGTGCTTAAAATACACCTTAAAGACTGGGAAGGAAATGAGGCCTATTCATTATATGAACACTTCTATCTTTCAAGTGAGGAACTCAACTATAGGTAAGTATATTGTATATAAGTAAGGAATTTTATGAGATGACTGTTGAATCAACTTAAAAATTTCCTATAAATGATACTCATTAAATATTAGAGACCATTATAAAAAACAAAGAAACTATTAGAAATAGGAAAACAGTTTACCTGTTAGACTTTCATTTGATCAGTAATTTACTATATAAATTAATAGGATAAGATGCACTTACATGTTGTTTTCATTTATTGTAAATAGTTATAAGATTTAAAGTTGGTATGGACCTAGATGAGTGGATAGAATGCTGAGCCTGTAGTTAGGAAGACCTGAGTTCAAATCTAGCCTTGAACATTTATTAAATGTGTGATCCTGAGCAAGTCACTTAACTGCTGTTTACCTCAGTTTCCTCAATTATAAAATGGGGATAATAACAGCACCTGCCTCCAAGAGTTGTTATAAGGATTAAATTACATATTTGTAAAGTACTTAAACCCAGTGGCTGGCATATAATGGTCTTTAGTAGGTCCTTCTTTCTTTCCTCCCATTCTTTTTTTTTCCTTCCTTCCCCTCCCTAGGTTTTACAGAAGTAGAAACTTAGTTTCAGAATGATGAAGTGATTTTCCTAGGGCCCCCTAGGAGGTAAAATGACAGGACTAGGATCTGAACCCAGGTCCTCTAATTCCAAAGCCAATTCTTTTCCCACCTCAATACACTGCATTATTCTGATCTTAGTTATTAATGTTTAGTTTTTAATAGTATCATAATGGCAATAAATATATAAACCAGCATCCATTTTTTTTGCCCCCAAATCTAAATTCTTTGGAGATGAATCCATTTTCTTCCTTTATTTTATTTGAAAAATACAGAAATTAAATCTCCATAAAAGTCTTTCCTTTACACTTTGTCCCTTTAAGATAGTTTTGTCATAATGACAGACTAAGAAAACTAATGGAGCCTTTATCAAAGTATGCAGGGTCTAAAAAATTTCAGGGTCTTTATCTTCAGAAGCTTTAAAACAAAAATAATTTTATGAGATTACCTATGGATTGGCTGAATGACATAATGTCACTTGGAGGGGGGTATAAAAAGTGTATAAGGTTACTACTGTGGAAGCCAGGAACAAGCCACTACAGCCTCATTAACATGTTGCCATTCAGTCATTTCAGAATCGTTGTGTCCCCATTTGGAGTTTTTTGGCAAACATATTAGAATGGCTTGCCATTTTCTTCTTCTGCTAATTTTACAGATGAAGAAACTGAGGTAAACAGGGTTGATTGACTTGCCCAGGGTCACACAACTAGTTAGTATTTGACGCCAGATTGAACTCAGGAAGATGAGTCTTCCTTACTACAAGCCTGGTACTCTATTCCACCTAGCTGCCCATTAACAACTTGGGTTATATAATACAAAATGCTCATTCCTTTTTTAGATATACTAATAAGAGTTCGTATTTATATTGTACTTTAAAAACTTTCCTCACAATAACCCCATGGATAGGAGTATCTTTTTTTTATAGATTGGGAAACTGAAATTCAAGAGAGGTGAATTTGTCCATGGCCACACATGTAATAAAAGTACTGAGACACAGGTTTAAATCTAAATCTTCTAACTCCAAATCCTGTGTTATTTTTGTCATACCAAACTGCATCTTATGGGATGCCAAGCAGTTAGGGATTGATTCATGGATTTTCAGTTGTACCCAGAGCACACTGTACTAATTGCCTTCAACACACTTGCAGCTTCTTAAGTAGAATTCAAGTTCTCTCATCTTTGGTGGATAGTTCTCAAGAATTTTGTATCAAGAAACTGTAATGGCCAGTAAACAGTATGGAAAGAAAGAAGAGATGGAAGGAAACAAGCATTTCTTAAGTACATATGTGTGCTAGGCACTATGCTAAGTTGTGCTAGGGATGGGTGATCTTGTGAGCTCTTTGAGAAGAGACAATATTTCATTCTTTGTATCTGCATCCCTACCACATAGTAAAGTACCTGGAACACTGTTAATGACAAATAAAGAATTGCTGATGGAATCTCAAAAAAAAAAACAGGGAAAATATAAATGATGAGTTGTTCTAGTGGATTCCCAGGAGAATTACAAAGCATTTGAAAGTAACAGTTCTTAGAGAATATAATGAGAAAGTCAGACAAACACATATACATAAGAAATATAAAAAGAACAGCTAGAAATTAAAATACACAGGTGCATAGAGATGTACCTATGTATTGGGACTGAAGAAAAGAAAATGAGAGATATGAGAGATCCTGGAGGTGGCACAATTATTGATTTCCTATGTAGAGGATCTGAGAAGGTACTATAATGTAGGATTTTGAGTTGGGGCAGGGGGAAGAATTATCTGATAGCACTTAATAAGGAGAGCATTTCAGAAAAAGAGAGGGCTATAGAGTAGCTTAAGAGTCAGTAGAATATATAGGCTTCTTAGTGGGAAGAAATGTATCAGTTTTGTCTCTGCATCCCAAATGTAGAAGAGCCAATGTAGCATCATACTGTGCTGGCCTCAGGAAGAAGGGGGTTCAAATTCTGTGCCTAACACTTTCTAGTTTTAGGATCATGGCAAGTTATTTAACTTCTGAGTGTCCCAGAGCAACTTTCTTTTAAGTTTCTGATATGCATCAGTGGAAGACATTTCTACATGGAATCTTCCCCATGTTAAAGAAATTATGGATTAATAAAAGAGGAAAATTCCCAGCGCCCAACACATAATAGGTGTTTACTACCAACACATAATAGGTGTTTACTAAATATTTATTAAATTGAAGGCTTGAAACCTGGAGAATGTGTCCCAATGTGGCAAATGTACTGCCTAACACGTTAGACTCAGTATTAAATTTCAAGATGAATGGTCAGAAACAGCATAATTTTCAGCAGAGAAATGCAAATTTCTATAAAAAAAATCTTCCAGTACCTCTACATACTCATGTCTCATTATTCCCCAACTCACATCTTCCACACTTAATGGAAAGACCAAATCTGAACAGGTACACAAATAAACTGAACTTCTGGAACAAACTTTCTAGGCTCAAGGCAGACTTGACAAGTTGGCTTAGGTCCAGTCTTCCCCTTGTTTTGTAAGCTAATAAAAAAAACTATGTAGTTGTTAGTATAGTGCATCTTGTAACCAGGGAATTGAAATGTGCAATTCTGTTTCAGAAACAGAGCATTTGAACTAAGAGTTACTGAGCAGCTCCTTAAAAAAAAGTGGCAGTGAAAAGCCTTCTATTATTGCTTTAGAGGGACTTGTGAAGGCATTCCCCTTGCCTTGGATTTTCAGAGCTGTGAATCTCAGTCTCCTCATCTCCTTATATCATGTGAAACAATCACGAATAAAATAAAAAAAAAAAAACACACAACACCACACAAAAATCACAATTCATT